>NW_017259576.1:2090533-2091752 GCF_001594045.1 Atta colombica | reverse complement strand
AACACATCAATTATTAATGCATTATTATATTATATATAATATATATGATATATAATAATGATTATGTTATTCATGTGTAACTAAAATTTGCATGCGTCCAAACAGTGTTTGTCACAAAATAATTTATAATGAAAATAATTAATATTCCTTAATCACAAATGTTAAACACGCAAACTAACAGTACATGTAATTCAAATTGAAATAAATATAAATTGTGTAGATACTAATTTAACATTCTAATATAGAATCGTAGCACTAACTTTATTAATTATATATAAAATGTAATTTTTTCTGATAAAGTTCGTTACAATAACGGCGAAAATTTAATCAAATAACACAGTACAGAAGATACGGGTTGATGAAAAGCGATATACTATAATTATAATCACTTGCCACAACAAACGCGCCTAGCTCGTTAACCTGATCATTTCGGCGTAGCCGCCGGGGATTGACGAGAATCGTTTGTCCGACAACGACGGTACGTACAAGTGAAGCTTCGACGTTTTCTGACGACTCCACTGAGGATAAATTCATCAGTGAACGCGTTGAGAATACTGAGATGTGTGCAAAAAGTTTTTACGTTTCCACGTATCGCCGGCATCAAGGAGAAACTTGACGCCGATTAGCATTGCGCCCTATCCGCGTCGCGACGCCTGGCGTTGAGCGCGTCAGTAGACGGCGAGCCGTGTTACACAACGGACGTCGGGCGCAACGTCGAGTTTTACTACTTTTCACGGCCTAAACGATTCTGAACGACACTCGCTCCGCTGCTTAATAATCTTCGAGTGAAACAGAGAACGACATCACGCGCGCGGAAATATCGTGTGTTAAGATTATTTTTTTCGTGACGAGAGAAAAACAAAAAAAATTTATCACGTAAAGTTCAAAGACCTGAGAAAATTAGAAATATCTGGGTGAGAACCGCTATTGTCAAGATAGATACGGGAGAAGAAAGACCTCCCATTAATCTTCGCCTTCTCTCCGTCCCAAATAAATATAGAAATCAGCAATTTACAGTGAAGTTCTAAGCTCTAAGCTTGTTAGAGTTATATCCTTATTCAAACAACAGAAAAGCGCTGAATATCCTGACAGTATACAAAAAGGATTGTCTGAGAATAACAAACTGTCAGTATTCAAGCGTAGGTACATATGTGACGCATTCTTAAAGAGCGCTTCGGGAAAAATTTACCGGATCGCAATATCATACTGTTGGTGAAGG
>NW_017259576.1:2078962-2090433 GCF_001594045.1 Atta colombica | reverse complement strand
TTTTTCAATTTTTTTTTTTTTTTTTTTTTTTTTTTTTTGAAGACGATCGATACGGTCGTAAACGATGTTTTGACATTTATGACCCATCTTTAATATATTACGATGATTCGCTGAGTTGACGGTCGTATTGCGAAATGATATGTCGATGCTCACGTCGTAAGCAGTATTCGTGAGTAAAACAATTCGTGCGCAATATTATTAGCTCGGAGTCGAATGAATAATCAGCATTGATTCGCTCGCTATATTACGGCGTATATTTTATCATTAATTCGCCATTTTTACCCGACTGCATTCCCGGTATATTGACGAGAATAGATTTTATTCGAATGGAATAGCTATTAAGTATTCGCATATGAGAAAATGAAACAATGCGACGCTTTCCACGTGGTTGTTATAATTAATTTTTAATTTTTAATGAGTTACATAAATAGCCCGTCGTTTTTGTGCGAATGAAATATCAAATGATTTACACACATTGATGTTAAATTCATTTAACATAATAAAACCTTCTGAAAGTGACTTGTAATTACAGAATAGTAATTACAGAAGATAGATAATAGCAAAGTATTATTCAATTTGAGAGCCTGAGTTACATATCGTGATCAACATCAAACAATGTGCTAATGATTTTTATCCATCCAAAACTCTGTAAATTTTATAGTCATTTTAGTGATCATTTTATTAAAAAAAAAAAAACAGTAAGATTTTTGTGACATGTGCATAAAATTCTATTGTTTGTTTCCTAATTATAATGTAAACAGAATTGCTATCCTTTAATTTTTTCAATTTTTCATTCAAGATATTTATATTAATATAATTAGGAAACAAATAAATAGAACTTTAATATACGTACATATTAGAAAAACTGCTGTTTTTCTTTTCACATAATTTTTTACATAAATATATTAGGTGTAGTAAAAAGAAATCCATCATTTTTGCATGAAATTGAATGGAAAAATAATAGATTTCTTTTTACTACACCTAATATAAGTTACAATACTTAAATATGTGAATCTGAAGGAATTCATGTGATCCTTATATTCTCGAAAATTTGATTTATCGATTCTTTTTTTTAGAATAATATAGAGACTCACACTATTCACTTAATAAAAAGATAGATTTAATAAATCTAAATTAAAAATAGCCGAACTTGTCTGACCTCTTTGTGATATTTCAAAAAGGGGATATTTTTAAAAAATATTTGCTTTAATATTGCAGTTAGAAAGGAATAATCAGTCGATCAGCAATAATGAATGCATAATGGTTGCGTAATTTATATCATCGTTGGAGCAAGTGCACTTTGATGCTTGACTAGACAATGTATATGCTTTGCGTCTCGTTTGTGCAATCCAATGCCGTTATATTTACCAAATCGAATACAGGGTCAAGCTAGGTTTCAGGTTTTGTTTGTACTTGTCGTTTCTCGACTGAATTCCCAAGAGATGGAGTTTACATAATTCTAGCCTAATTTAACTCATTCCACGAACTTCCTCAATTTCGTGTGCCATGACGAGAAATATGGATCGCAAATCCAAATGTTCGTTACCTTTTAGAGGCAAAATGATTGGTTGAATTTCTTTCAACTTTACCGTGAGCAATTAAAAAAAGTCGTATAGCGACGTTGAGTTTTCAAAATGCGATAATTATAATTATAGGAAATACAGTATTTTGCATCATTAATAATGTGTACTATTTCGATCAATGACGTTCAAGACATTTAATTCTTGATGGTGCTTACTATAAGTTCACTGTTCGACAATTTTCATAATTATCGCAATAATTTTCATAATTACGCAGAAATCGTAAAATCGATCCCAGACGAATAACGCGATCTGTTGCATACAGTTTACATTGTGGAATATCATAATCTGACTAGGTCATGTAGATGTAAACAAAGCTTTAAAGTTTTAAAGTACTTTATGATAAAGTGCTTACTATTTTTAGATATACAGAAGATTGGAAAATACACTCTCGCGTGAAGTTTAGTCTCTACAGAATTTACAAAATTTTTAGTGCAATGTGCAATATGAAGATGTATATATATATATATATATATAGGAAAACATAAGAAGCTTGAAATAAATAAAACTTTATCGCTCTGTTTTCGAAACATTCCATAAAATCTTCGAAAATTATTACATTTCGTATTACAAATATTTTATTGAAATTTAAATGAAATTTTCCAAGTTTCTTACAGCGAAGATAGTATAAGTTTAGGTATTAATATAAATCCTCATAACCTCTATAAAGCCTCGATCTACATAACATGTAAGTTGCAGGTCGCAAATGAAACGCGTATTTCAGATTATAACAGGTCACAGGCCGCAACACACAGGACGGGAAAGTTGAAGTTCACCCAACTTCCTGCATTCTGCGTCCTGCAACCTATTATACAATACATTATACAATATATTATACAATATATTATACAATACATTCAAATACATTAGATTAGTTTCTAGTTTTGCGATCTTTGTTCTGCGTGCTTGTAGATTGGGCTTTATCGTTATACATAATTAAAAAATATTTATTTAATAATAATGATAGTAGTTTTCGCAAAATGATACTATAATTGCACTAATTAAAATAATATTTGAATACACATATTCATTAAAAATTTTCCTGTTCATATAGCTTACCTTTATTGAAATATAGCTTTATTTAAATTTTTTGTTTGGTAACTTGCTACTAAAATTCGGAAAAAATATAAAAAATAGACGTAATTGAAACAAGAAAAAATTATGAGACAATAATAGCTTCGTGTTTGAAAGAGGATCCGTTATCTTAAAGTCGATAGTCCACGCAAAGGATAATGCGATCGAATGAAGCAGATGATATGAGCGGAATTACATGCTGTATATGTGAAACGTGTGTATATATACGGCGCACGGACGAACCAGCAAATAGACTCGTGTCCTTTGTCTGATCTACTGACGTCCGATTTATTGTTCTTTTCTACGTCGTAGAGACCAAATGTCAGCCATGAAAATGTCTTTTGTGTTATGCCGTACAAGGAAATAGCCAACCTTCACTACAAAACTTTCGTCTTTTGCTTCCTTCTCTTAAAGTTATTTCAAAAAAGAAAAGGATACCGTACAACAGGAAAATTCTTCAAACTTCGGCAGATATTCCTTGTATTTCCATTTGTAGAAACTGCTAAAAGTTAAATTAATCTTTTGTAAAACGCGAAAATTAATCTTTTGTTAAACAGCGCTTATCAAGACAGATAAACGAAACGGTAATTAACCGAGACCTATTCTATCGATAAATAGGATAACCTTCACGATGTTAGGATTAGATATTTAACATCTTGATTGAAACGTGACATTGTCTGTGTCATCAGTACTTTGCCATCAAAACCGTTACGGTGTCCCACTTCTTTATTGACTTCACTTTATTATTTTCATTAACGCATTACGTGCTTTACCATCTATAATAGTTTAAACAATGTAAATAGTAATATGGATATGAGTTTGTATGCCGCGCAAGTTACTTCGCTACAGTTCATATATACGGAAAACATTAATTATTGTTATGTATGTATTACGAGAAAATATTGATCAAATTTCTATTACGCATTGTATCCAGTTTTATCATATAATTTTATTCTTATATAAAACAATGCAAACATTGTGCTAATGTCACCTTCCAAATTGATCTTGTTACATAAACAATAAAAGCTGATGAGTAATCACTATTTTTATAATCCGTAATTGTTCTGCAAAATTAAATTGTCATATAAAATCGTATTTATCTGAAGTGTAAACGTTCTAAAAATTTTTTTCTTTTTCATACTTAACATGATCAAATTCAAATAAATATATAACGCATTATTTTTATTGCACAGTAAAAAAATACGCATATAAATATCACGTTATAAAAATGTATGCAATCATAATTGAAAAGTTAACAAGGTAGTGTTAACTATTCTTAATACATTTGAACGACAAATTTCACGCTGGAAGCTTCATGATGATTTTACAATCTACAACATTACATAATGCATAATGTAACTAGTAACTATCCAAATAAACGTTGTAGAATATTGAAATTAGCGTGTATTGAATATTTGCGGCAAGATTAAAGTTATCTCATTTTACGCGAAAAAACACAATTTCCACGCAAATTCGATTTATAATCGGTACAGAAATACACTTGTGTGATTTAATCTTTTAAGCTTGATCAACGTGACGAATTCCACAATACTCTTGGTGCAACCTCAGCTCGTTCTCTTCCTTTATTGCGATCGTAAATCATCGTTCGCAGCAACCTTCTCGTAATACGCTTGTGACATTGTAAATCCCCTCGGAAATTTAAAGAAATATTTTTTAGGATCATATATCGCAATCGACGAATTAGGTCATTGTATATTATCATAATATATATTCATAATGTTTACCTTGCAAAGTGATATTTCATTACACAGTTAATATCATACTGAACACTTACGAATTAAAGCAAATTTTGCTCTCTTACAAGAAATAAGTTTTAAAAACTTCCATTTTATAATTTCCGGCTCTATTTATCCGAGTAATTCAAATTTCGTTAAAATTTATTTTTCTTAACAATCTAAATAATCTCCATTCGTAAATCCGCATATCTATTACACAATTAATCGATCGAATAGATCAAATTCAAGTTAAATAACAATTAAAATTTATTTACAAAGAATAAAGAAAATTTACATCTATATTGAAAAATTTATATTTTATGATTTTTGTGAAGTTCGTTTATTCAAATGAAATTTTGTAAAAATCGTAAAGATACATTTTTTTAAATTAAATTGGTTTCCATTTGTCTCAAAACCCTATCGATGAAATCAATTAAGTTCTAATGACTTTCGACATCAAAATTAAAAAAAAAGAGCGTTTTATTTTTCTAAAAGTACAATACATGCATGGAACAATTCTCGAATAAACAATCGCGACGTTTATTTTTAAAACTGCTATTTCGAAGTCAATGCTAATCCATAATGCGTCCAGAGTGCACGATGAAGATGGATTTCGCGGTGGAGTCCAATTGCGTAGTCAGAATGATGTAATGCACGGAACTCCGCGACGAAGGCAAATAAGCAATAAAATTTTCTCTTGATATTTCAAGAGAGCAGATTTCTTTTAATATCAACATTCTCTTCTCTCTCTTTTTTGCGTCAACCAAATATTCAATTAGCGTCGTCTTTCAGGTAACATAAAATACTCACCCATAAAGTGGTGCCTCACTCCTAAAATTTAAGAGAAAATCGCAGACAGAATCGCTTATTTAATCTTTCCTATTTTCTAAATTTCATAGCCTTTATACCATATTTACTCCAACCACATATTTACCAAAAGAAATTGTCGTCCTCTTTTCGCGATTTTCTCTCTCTTATCATATTACCTTCTTTCAACTCATCGTTTCATCTCAGCTTAGTCATAAACAACGACATAAATATAATCAATTGTCTTGTAGAAGTTACTGTTCGTCGCACAAAACATCAATCATAAAGGTTGCGTTTAGCAGAAAAAGCAGCTTTATTATTATAAAATTCTTTAATATGATTGATTTATATATGGTTTATATATTTTTAGATCCAGTGAGGAACTAAAGGCAAGACCAATCATATTAAAGAATTTTCAACAAAGCTGTTTTTTTTTTGCTGAACGTAATGAGTGGCAACCACATCTTTCCATAATCACATAAAAATATTCTCGCGCAATTCCTGTTGCGCGTTGGTATGTGTGGACGACAATGGAAAAGTTATTTAAACGAGTTCGAAACTTTCGAACGCCGGTGCGGCCGTAACGTTGTTCTCGACGAGATTTATGCTTGCCTATCCGCATACTCATCGAAACTTGACAACTGTCACTAATGAATAAACTGGTAATTAAAGTCGGTTCACATTCCCCACAAAGTGGATAACATAGAATTAAAGAGTTCGAATATATACTGCCCTAACAAGCTTTACTGCAAATGTTCCTCGAGATCCTTTTTATTTATGCGATTTCGAACGAACTGGTTATTACTGCCTCAGTCGATTACTTTTCCGATATCGTCAGGTCATTCTAACTTTTTCAAATATAGTATAGTAAACTTTCTATCATTTCTGTTATATATCAACCTATTTCAAAGAATACGGTGACGTACGTGATGAAAACACGACATCAAATCATTCATCATTTGAATAAAATGCTATTTCTTTTTAACATTATTTATATAATATGTTTATATATGTTTCATTGTCTATTGTCGAAATACGCGCTCTAAAGGAATAATAAAAAGCAGTTAGAGAAATTTAATTAATCAAAGCTTTTTTGTTGCGTTGTAAAAGCTATAACATTTCATCCTCACCTACAGGATATTGCGATATTGCGATTTTAAGTAAACTTTATGTTTAATATAATCTGATAACTTTCATGAACTCCGACCAACGTTGAGCGTGCGATGTATCTTAAAAAAAATCGCACGAACTTTTTCTTTATTTTTTATGAATTTATAATTAAATGTTACTTATATATAGAAGTTCCTAAAACGATGAACACAATTTGTCAAAATAATCTGATTATCTGAAGCTGTACTCGGATAAGATCCGGATCAGAAGGATTTTCTGACATAAAGGAATATCTACGAAAGCACAATTTCATGAAACCTGCAATTGAAACGCATATCGTAGTGTATCCAAATTATTTCACATGATTTTTAGCAGACTTCAGCATTACTACGCAAATTTTCTTTCAGATTTTTTGCAGATATCAGTATAAATCATATAAAAAAAAAAGAAAATTTATCGGAGAATGCATGTTTAAAAGAAAAAAAGAAACAAGCGTTTATTATTGAAAAAAATAAATAATATAAAAGTAAAAATTATTTCTACAGCATATCGTACTGAAATATCGAATCCATCAAAATGGATAAGCAGAGAAAATAGAGAAATAAATTATACCATAAAAAATATATTTCTCATTACTTACATTTTTCCATTATTTATACGATTTGCTACAATTTGTATTATTCATTTTGCTGTATAATTTTTATATACTTTTTTTATATACTTTTTTAATATATTACTTTTGCAAATTAGACTAGATTGAAATTAATTCTGTTCTCGAAACAGTCTGAATAATTTCACGTGAACATTGGCAGTTTTCTAATATATTTTTCCACGAATACTACATTTATGCTTCCAAGCAATTAAAAAAACACACATTTATATTTTTATATTTTGAGATCTCTTGCGCAAATTATCTTTTTAATATTATATGTTTTTCAAGTAGTTTTTAAATTGCATTTTATATATGCAAATGTAAAATATATTCATTTAAAATACTTCTTATCTAAATGTTTTTTTATTTTCTCTCCTCCACTACTATTATTTCAGTAATAAAAATCTTAATATTTACTCAAATAAAACAATCTTTATTTAAATAAAAATATTTTTATATGTTGTATATCAAATTTCTGTATATAATGTTAACATTATAAGGATAAGTGTGCATGCGTGCGTGCGTCTCTCTCTCTCTCTCTCTCTCTCTCTCTCTCTCTCTCTCTCTCTCTCTCTCTCTCTTTTATTTTAATATTATTATAATATCATTCAAATTAAAATGCAATAGTTTTGTATGTGTAATCTTTATTGCGCTTCTGATTTTTCATAGCTAACTAAAATCATAACATTGTTATCGTTATCTTACGTTATTATCGATCTTATTAATCATAGCATGTCTCTTCAATTGCTATCATATATACAGATTATGCTGATAAGTCACTAGGGATAGTCAGATAAATTTAGAAACCTTATCTAAGTAACTCTACATCCAGTTCAATTCATTGAAAACTCTTGACTATATTGTTCGTAGTTGTATTATCATTAGCTAGACATCTTTAGATACTGACGCTGAATACTAATGGATTTTCTCGAACACGAAATTCAATGTCAGTTGATGTTAGATATCGCGTAAAGATCTTTAATTAATAGGGTCGAATAGTGGCATAATTCATCAAAGATGCTTTCAACATGTTATTATATTTATCCTTATTAATTAAATATCTTATTGTTTATGGAGATAATTATATATCGCATAACTATTTTTAAAGTATCAAAATGGATATTATTTAATTTGTATATTATTTAATTTATAATAAGCAAATATATAGCAAGATAATTTTGAAAATTTTCTGATTTATAATTAAAATTGAATTCCAATAATTATAATTTAAAAAGAAATTAAAATAAGAATAAAAAACATATAAGGAGAAGAAAAAAAATAAAAATAAAAAATAAAATATTGAAATGAATAAAAATTTTGGCTCTTTCTTTACAGACTGATAATGGTTGAACAGTTGTACATTCGCATACAATTACAATTAATACGAAATCAATTTCTTATCGTTCATCTTTTCATTGAAAATAACTCGAAAGTAAATCAAAACGCATATGGCTCTTAAATATTGTATGTTTTGCTAATATAATCAATTATTAAATTAATATTCCAAAAGATTTGCGCACTAATTACTATACTGACTCCTAATATCCTATTTTACTTTTCCTCTTACTTAATATTAAGAGTCCTTATTCGATTTATTTATGAAATTTAAAAAATTATATCTAATGAATATTACGGTAGAACAATCTCATCTAAAAGCGTAGGTACCACGTAATGGATATAAATAATTAAACTTCTTCCATCAGCACTTAATTTCTATACAAAGAGAATTATTGGGCGCAAAGAATTACGGAGGAGTTATCTTATTATCCACTATTCGAACAAGAAAAGGAAGTTGCCGTCACTAAAAGTCGAGAAATTTCTTCGCTCAACTTTCTTAATCCAAGGTTTGAGTATGATTGATTCATTTTATAGAGTTTTTGCGACATACATTCTAATTGGCTTTTTTAATGTTTCATTAAACGTTAGAATTAATTAATCTTGAAAATTTAAGACATTAATAAAAATGTTACAAAATGTAAATAAAAGATTCAAATATAGTTTCTCACATGAAATAATCATATGATAAAAAAAAGCGATATAAAAAATATCATAGTCAACTTTCAACATTTATAAAACAATAATAATCTGTTAAATAAAATTAATATAATTTACTTTCTATTAATTTCTTCACTCTTTCTATTATTTTAGATTCTATAAATATATCGCTAAATAAAAATATGTCAAATATTTGAATCGCAGTTTTCACTAAAGTAAGAAAATAATAAAGAAATTTTTGCGAATAATTGAAAATAAAAAGCGTTGCTATATAATGAATTAAATTTTATTAGCAAATAAATTGATTAACGAAAATATATTTTTAGAAAAATTTTTTCGTTTGTTCCTTTTTACTCTTTCGAAATATATATTTACTTGTTATTTTTACACAGTATTTCATGAATTCACACAATATCTGGATAAAAGAAGAAACAATATAGAGTTTTAGAAAGAATATTTTTTCACTCACTATCACTCCAATCCAATTCTCTCTCTCTCTCTCTCTCTCTCTCTCCTCTCTCTTTTACTAAATTTACGTAGCAGAACTTTAACAGAACACGTGTATAACGATCAGTTAGGTACTAACAGAACCTTGACACGTGCCCTTTTATCGATTCGAGTATCCAGGATATTCCTATTTCCTGTTACGCGAAGATCATCGAATTCAGATCTAATTCTATGAAGGAAATTTAAAACGAACGGAATAAGCCAGCGCGAAACTATGCTCCGTGAAAACAGCAGAAAGCAATTCTAATAAAAATGCAGCATTACGTTGAGCAAAACACAAACAAAAGACTTTAGTCAAAGCAGTAGCGCGTGTAAGTGGTGTATGTGAACGAAATCAAGAGAGTTGTGTGCGTGATCGTGTATTGCTTATTGGGCCTCTGCTGTGGCCGTATTAAAACGAGAAAGGACGAAGAGATGGCGGAAAACAGCAATCATGTCACGCCAAGTGAAGCCATCGTGATTCAATCTGACGACGAGGAGCAACGAAAGGAGCTGTATCCTAACACGGTAAATATTATAATTAATTTCGCCGGAGAATGAAATAACGAGAAAATTGCTAATTACAACTGTCCTCACTTGGAAATGTGACGTCAATACCATCAATATTTCGTTAAAGAAGAAAGCAAAAATACGAAATAAAATCGAAACAAAATAGAAATAAAAATAGAAATCTAAAAGTCAAAATGAGAAATATATATGTGAAAGTCAAATTAAAAATATTTTTCACAATAAATTATTATTTGTAGATTTAAGATTCTTATTAACATTAATAAAGATGTTTATAAAAATATAAAAATTATTAAACTGTTTGTCAATTTCATAAGTGATATTATTATGGCAGTGTTCATGACTGTTTCAAAACCGAAAAAGATTTCGACGTAATTTGCAGAATCAGATATACAAATAAATTCACACAGAAATATTGAAGTCCGCTTTGAACGAATATAGAATTTCTCTTATTTATTTAGATTTATTTTTATCGGTTCAAATTTGTATCGTAATTATTTATTAAATTTAATATTTTAATAATTTAGTAATTAATAGAATGTAGCTCATCAAATTAAAAATTTAATATTAAAAAGAGATATAATTACTATTTTGTATTTCTGCTTTCTTTTCTATTAATTTTTTATTTCCGTCGCAAAAATTTATAAGTAATAAATTCTTAACGCTTAAAATTCTTTAAAAATCGTCGAAAAAAGTAAGTAAGAGACATCCGGGAGAGTTGATATGGGAAACTTGATATGGGAGAATTGAACCAAATATCTCATATTTCAGACCAAGAAGTTGTCAAACTGCGATGTATACATCATGCCATTTTGATTTCACATTTCTCGAAATATGACAAATAGTTGCTAGCTTGATAATCATGCACTTGGCATGAAATTTAAACGAGAAATTTGAAGTAATTCAACTCTTCCATATAATCAAGTCTCCCCTTATAACAGAAAATGTTTTTAGTATAATTACTAAATTTATAATTTTTCATTAAAAAATACAAATTTATTCAAAAGTATCTTCTATATACATATATATGATAACTAGAGAAAGAAAACTTATTACGTTATAATTATTAACTTGACATGAATCTAAAATTAGAAGTCAGCACGAATTCAGTTAATTTTCTTAATGTACTGTAGTCGTGTCAGGAAATTAAATGGGAAGTAATTCTACAGATGTTCCCTCGGATTTTCTTGTACAGGTGGACAATTCGAAAAACGATAGGACGGACAAAAAAGAAGAAGAGGATCATCGGGTAGAGGCAAAATCGGATCGAGCACAGGAATTACAAATACAGATGCAACCGCAAATGCAGCAAACTGATACACGAGGTGACAGGTGAGCACGTGATTCTACAATAAATTGACAACGATAGATCGAATCGAAAATATCTTGTTTCTTGAAAATTTTAACAATATTATTGATGATCAGATATTATATCGTCAAAGCGAACGCATTTATCTCAAGTACTTTTATTCTCCGAAAGGAGAATAAAATTAATACACTAAT
>NW_017259576.1:2073473-2078862 GCF_001594045.1 Atta colombica | reverse complement strand
ATATATATATTTGTGGAGATGCGACATAATAGATTGATTACAACGTCAAGACAAATAATAGACTGAAGAAAGCTTTTAAGAAAAGTTGCGCTATCGTGAACTTTTTCCGCAGCGATATTTTTTCTTGGAAGAAATTTTGGGAAGTCACAAGCAGTCAATCTTCCTAAGATACATGTCATGTGATCGTACACATATACAACTCAATAATGTCAATATGACTAATTGATAGATAGGATTAAGTTACGCACAAATTTAGGGCACGTTAAGTCTGTAATACACAACTCATATCTATTCATTGTAACAAAGACATCAATTATTCTAATTACGTTAGATAATTAATTTCATATTAATTAATTTTGTTAAATATTTATTATTAATACTATAAGTAAATATCAATAATAAACATGATTGCAACAACACAAAAATATAATTCAACAAAAACATTTATTCAAATTGCATATATAAAATTATAAAACGTTAGTCAATTATATTACTAAGCCGCTAAAAGTTAAATTTGTAACATTTGTATTTTAAAAAGAAATAAATACCGCTTAATATTTCTAAAATAATTGAAATTCAACACCTACTAAAAGTATAAAACTACTTCAAATTAAATTGAATTTTACATAAAGCAACAATGTAATCAAATATCGTAAAAATCATATTTTGTTGGTAGATTTTATACAAGCTATTTTATTGCTAGATTTTATAAGCTTGCATAATAGTCATCCTGAATAATTTAAGAGGTTCAGAGATAGTATCGTAGCGTAAGATCCATACGTGTGCGCGACCTCAAAATCCTTAATATTCACGTGCTTATGCATTTACATGTTATCGGATTAATTAATTCTGATCGCTCAATGATCTTAGTCGCGAAATTTGCAACTATCGAAGTTACACGATTCGATGACTAAAATAGATTGATGGATTCTTGTGTATGGCAATATTATACCTCTATCACAAGAATACAAAAGCAATTTATATAAAGTCCTCTTTAATTAATATTTATATAAAACAAAGAAATCAATCAATAGATAAATTACTGATTCAATTTCTTTTCTGATTTTTTACATCTCTCTCTTCAGAACTTTATTAGTTTATAATTTATAGTTTATAATTTCAGAGCTTAAAATTAAAGTTTTATAGTTTATATAATATTTATTATTCCATCAATAGAATATGCTTCATTATGAATGAGTTCCGTTTTCACGTTCTATAAGCATCAGTTTATCCTTGAGTTTATCCTTATTGTCCATCAAATATTAAAGAAAGACAAAATAATATAGAGATTATTGAATATTATTGAATTTGATAAGAGTACGAAGAAATGAGAAATGAGAAAATTTTCTGATTAAAAATGAACAAAGAAGATTTTGATCATATCAATCAAAATTTTGATTATCACAACTAAAATTCTAATTAATGCAACCAGACTTTTTTTATTTCAGCGTAGAACAATGTTTTCATTTAGCCAGCTGCAAGTTGAATGTATTTAATCACAGCAAGTGTTGAATGTGAACATCCAGATTACACATTCACATATTCTGCATACGATTATATGCATGCTGAGTCTTCTCAAAAAGATAATCATTGTTTTTTAACTCTCTGAAACTCAATCTCGATTTAAATAGAAATGAAAATTAAATATTCCATTATAATTCGTAATAATTTAATTTATTTTCGAAGCAATGTGAAAATTGGATAAGATATAATATTTAATATGATAATTTATATGTATTTCTTTCTATTGAAAAATATTATAATTTAAACCAAGCCAAAATAATACAAATTAAATAAATAACATTTTTCACAAAAGAATTGTTCGAAAAATTACAAAATTATTTTTCCTTATAACTGAATAGTGGAAAAGATAAAATGTGTTATTGCAACTGTGCAATTTCACAGAGAAATGATAAATAAAAGAATTATTACGCAAATTAAGAATCATGTAAATAGAATATACAAGTATCAATAAAATCATCTATAGAAGCATTTCTCCAACGGAATTACTTTTCCAACAGAGATTTAAATTGATGTTCAACTTGCAACTTTTAGCGAGTTTATTAATGCGTTTTCGCCAAAATACAGAATAAACTGTTAGTTAACTATAACAAGCTAATTAATTCATGTGCGACTATGAAGTTTCGTGACGAGTATAAATTGAAATTTACTGAAACAATACACGATTTCGCACGTTTTTGTTATCGGTCATCCACGTTAAATCGAAAGAGTCGACGATATCTGCGCACACCATGATATCAGCGTAATAAATACGAAAACTAGTGAAATATGCATCTAAATTGGAAGTGTCGAAACGATTTACGGATTTGCAAAAATCCCAGAGTCGAAGAGATAGATATCGCTTACGCAATCGATAAAATGGAATTCAGCTTGGTATGTGATAAACGCAACGACGTCAACGCCGTAACATCACGTTAAACGGAATTTACTAAATCTCTTGGTATATTATTAATAAACCTATAATCCGCCACGGATTACAAAATTAACTATAATCTCGAGATTTTCATTATATGGGATCATATCTTGTAGACGTTAAGAGAAAACATTGATGGGATGTAATTATTGAAAGCGGAAAAGCAATAGAGCATGGAAAAAAATATAAAATAATTTTCTTCGTTACATCGTAATTTTAAACTCGATGTTGAAAAAATAAATCTATAAACTATACTTCATTAAAAATTTTGTATAATATTCCCATCCGCTTAATATTTACGCATTTATAAATAAAGGCCACACTTTTAATGTTAACAGATATACAGAGATGAATTTATATTCAATTACACTGCTGGCATTGATTATTGCAAAATAATTATCGGCAAAATATACAAGTTAGTTGAATAATGTTCTCAATATCGTTACCGCTAATAATATGATATTTGTTTATTACTGTGTCGTTAATTTTAATATATATTATTTAAGCACCATCAGTTTCATTAGTCTTACGCGTTATAAGCTAAATGCCGCTTGCAATGAAGCAGTGCCAACAAACATCAAAATATATGCAGATTTATACGGGACGCAATTCAACCCCGACACCGACGGATACAGTAGTATTACTAATAGAGGGAAAAACACAGAAGCTAAAACAGGAAACTCATTACGGTTACAAAATACATTCTATTTTTGACTATTTAACAGAACAAAAAGAAACAAAAACTTAACAGTTTCTCTACAACATAAAAATTAATATATTTAAATTATACTAATAATCGAAAATGATTTCAATAACAAAAATATTAAATTAAATTGAATTAATTTAATTAAATATTTTTATTATTGATATTTTTTTTATTTTACTTTTGACGTAAAAATTTTTAATGTAACATTGCGCCATGAATATCCTGAGTGTATTCTCTTTTTATTTATTGTTTATTAAAGCACTTTATCACATTTATTTAAATTAATTAAATGAATTTAATTAAATGATTACAACAAAAAATTACTTTAAATTGGATCAAATGTTTCTTATAGATTTTTGAATGCTGAAAATATATGTGTGATGCCGCAAGTTAAAAAATTCCAGCACATCTTTCTTAACATAGCTAAAAAGCAGGGATTCATCGGATATCCTAAAAGAATCCAGTACATTTTTACTATTCCATATGAATATCCGGGAATGTATCCAATTGAAATTTTATATCATAAAATTGTTGATTTTTTCTTGAACAAATGTTCTAGAAATAAATAGGGGAATCGAGCAATGTGAATGAATTAAGATTGAGCAGAAAAAATGACACAATTAAAATTGAGATCAGAAACCATTTTTATTCTTATAAATCTCTTAAAGACTTAACTTTGAAATAAAATTTAAATAAATTAAAAAACTTGAACATTAATATGTCGTTAGTTAAAACAAACAAAAAAGAGAATCATTTTGCTTGATCCTAAGAAAAGCGAATGAATTATTCGAGCAATGCAAATGAAATTTTAAAAATTAGATTAATCAGTCTTGGCAATCGTTACAAAAGTAGCTATCAAATCCTCTATGTAGTGCAGTCTTCATAGACTCATTTGATGCAATGACTGCATTGGATCAGTCATAAACAAATCATACTGCATTGTGGCAAAAAATAAACAAAAATGAAATGTAAATAAACACGTGTCTTTCATACACTCGAAAAATCGTCTATCCCTTCGTATTCCCAGTATTTTCATTGTAATCATATACCAAATAAAGAGGATGGATCATCCGCTTTGTTTCCACCCGCTTTGCCCAAAGGACCTACCTGGCGCAAATTTAGAAAGGTTAGAACAAGTTGAAGTACCAACTGAAAAATTTTAACCTCGAATATACATTTAAAGACACAGAATTCTTATAAAAAAATCATTCACATTGATTAAGGAACAATTACAGATAATAATTAAGCTACCTAAAGAAAAATCGCAAGAAAACACTCAATTTTCTATATATCTTTATTAAATAGAAACGAACGTAATGTCATTTCATACTTTTATAGCATCGCTGATCGGTTATTCTTTCAACTTTTAGAGACTCATAGCGCAATCTCAGATAAACGAAAATAAAAAATATTCGCTTTATCCAAGGCGTCCCATTTTGCCTGGGCTTTCCCTATGCATATTCATTAATGCCATAATATCTTATAGATTATTGCAAAATTACAATTTTTTTCTCTATAGGTTTTTTTTAAGACATTTTTTTCGAAGAAATTGCTTTTTCAGATATCCGATCTTACATTCTGTCTGGATATCCGATATCCGGTAATTTTATGATCCGGTGCATCCCTGCTAAAAGTAAGATATTGAAATTTGAAAAAAGTACATTTTACAGAAGATGAATAAACATTTATGACATTTATGACTTCAGAATTTCAAAATAATGTTCTTTTTTTTTACAAAAAAAGTCAAAATGCACGAAAAAAGCCATTTTTTGCGAATTTTTTAATCTCAATTATTATTTTGGAAACTTGACGTGCTAATGCAATTTAATTTGCATCATTGTTTTCAAAAATCGAAAAAACCCTTTGATTCAAAGAAATTAAAAAATTTTTGTAATATAACTATAGTATTATCTTTCAAATATTTTTAAGCAACTGAAAATCATCGAGAGATATATATTTCTTGCTCTGAATTTAGGTATATACAAATTTCTTTTTTAATAATTATAAATATTCATGATAAAATATTTCATACTTTCAAATCAACGATTTGATTTTTTACAATATCATCATAATAACCATCAAATAAATTTATTGTATAACAACAAACTTTTATTTCATTTGCGAAATAACTAAAATGCTTGCGACAACTTGAGTAGAAACGAGAAATCTTGATATAAGTAGTACATGTGAAACCTCGGATATTATAGGAGATCTGATGACAGCAGAAAGAACAATCGAATGGAAAGCAA
>NW_017259576.1:2062087-2073373 GCF_001594045.1 Atta colombica | reverse complement strand
TATATCCTTACTTTCTTACTTTTTTTTGTTATATATATTTATTCTTGTCTTTGTTTTATTAATATACAAAGTTGCATTCTTTGTTACAAAAAATATTTAATAAATACGACGTTTGCAAAAAAACTCACGGAACATCACATAACATGTAATTGATATGAATATTTCTCACTTCTTATTCTTATATGCATCCTTAGAATGCAAGCAATCACAAAATTTTTATTACGCAAAAAATGTAAAATGTTACGAAATACACGTTCTTGTTTTTTCTTCATAATTGCAGACATATGCAATTAGTTATATATTATATAATATTAAATAATAGTATATAATATTAAAAAACTATATTATATAAGAATTTGTCGGAGTAAGTTCGTAATTGCTCTCTATGATGTATATAATTAGCGTTCTAAGAAAAATATAAAAAATTCATATTTGTGCTGGAAACTCAAAACCTGAAAGATCAACTCTGTTCGAGAAAGCGAAAACATCGTAAAGACCCTTTCGACGCGAATTCCTTTTCGTTTGTGAAATATGAATAGTGGAATTCTCCTTGAGATGTTCTTTTATTTGAAATGTACTTTTTCTTCATCTTCCTCTTGCTACTTTACATATTTATGCCGCCCGATTCGACATCAATATTAACAGTATGACATATACGGTATGACATAATACTTGTGTTCCAATAAAATATTCGGTGAACTTATACGACAGTACGTTGAAATTTGATATACCGGCGCGACTAATATCAGAATATACGTAACCCGCAAGGAGTTCGATCCATTTTTTTATCTCTCGATTTGAATCGTACTTCTCAAAATCCTCTTTTGAATGTTTCCACGTCATGTCGGTTACCCATTTTCTAATTTTCCGCACAAATCGTAAAAATACGCTGTCGGCTAGCAACAAGATTATACAATCAATAATAATAAATCGTATGAAATAATAATATATCGAGAGTATCTTATCTCAATTTTTTATGCAGTTAATTAATTATATAATATACGAAACAGTATTTATGTTGCAATATCGCAATTATCTTATAAAAATATGCTTTGAAAAAAGAAATAGCCGACATTCTCATAAGAATCGTTTCCAGAAAATTCATTTTGTTCTCGCATTTATTTTTATCGGTATAATTCCCATTTAAATGGTAACAAAACTAATTATCTGAAATGTTTAAACAGTTGACAATGAAAAAGCTACAGAAGGCGACAGAAAACGTTGAGTAGCGCAAAAATTATATACGCGCTGCAAAAGAAGTAATGTGGTCAAGGATAAAGACTGTTCTATTTTCATTAAAAAATCTCATCATCAACATTTGAAATGCGATAGTGTATATTTGCAGTTATTGGATACTCTATTTGTAAATTACGCGAGAATATCTTGAGTATCTTTGTCTTTAAAATTATTGAGAGAAAGCTTCTTTTAAAACGTATTATATATCATGTCATATATAAATAAGGTATCGTATAATCATGTCACAAATAAATATACAAATATAATATTTTCCTATACAATAAATTACGCATTATGCAAAATAAAGAAGACATACAAATTTTATCACATAAAATTTAAAGTTGTCAAACGATTCTGGAGCGTATATATATATATATACATACAAATTCACCGTGAATATATTCATGATAGAACGCATTACGTTTGATCTCAAATAATGTCTGTAAAGAAGTATACAATATAAAATCTCACCGTGAATAAACGCGGTTATCAATCGTTTTGAATTGCAATCTTTTCCAATATCCTCTCCTTTTTTTCTTTCTTTTTATTACGATAATTATATATTTCAAAAAGATAGAAATAATTTGATACTGGTTACAATATAAAAAATTTATAAAAATAAAAATAATAAATAACAAAAATAAAAAATAATAAAAAATAAATCGCTATGCTTCGAGTTATTATTCCAAGTTTGATGAATAGTTATCAGTGGTTTTATTTAGCAGAATCCCTTTGATTAGTTGTTATACGCTTCATTTCTTCTTATAGCCTTAATCAATTTTTTTATCTTTCGAGTTAATCAACTGAAATAGACCAGAGAATTTTTTTATAATTTAACTATTTTAATCTTTAACCATTTTAACCTTTAAATAAGCGGGGTGTTTAGAACAACTCAAACAAATTTTATAGTTACATTTTTTTAATATAGAGTTAAATTTATATTATTTATATTCTTGAGAGAGAGAGAGAGAGAGAGAGAGAGAGAGAGAGAGAGAGAGGAAAATATAAACAATTTTAAAACTTCTGGGCACTACTTTTTATTTCCTTTTTTCAGAATAAGATTTTTAAGAAACTATGCGCTGTTTCGCCTACTTACTTAAAGGTTATCTGATGGTTGATCTATGGCTATTACACAAATGTTTTTTTTTTATCATATAGCTATTTTTTATATGTTGATAATAACTAAATAAATCGAACTACGGACGGATGAAAATTGTATAATACTTTGCAAACGATGTGAGCAATTAAAGTTAAAATTACTTTTTTAGAAAGTTTTTTACGCACTAATTTTTTCATTTTGTTTTTAATATTTATTTTAATATTTAAAAACTGCTGTCTTTGTAAGATCCGTTAGTCTACGGAAAATATGTCAACATATTAAGTTATTGATCTTTATTAAAATATAGCTACAAATTAGATTAGGGAAGCACCCTCCAATGATTTTGACCATGACATTTTGTACTAAAACCTGTTGGAGGTCACTCAGAGTCATGACAACATATGTCAAGATCAAAATCATTGAAAGGTGTATCCTCAATCTGAATTTTTATCAAAATATATAATTACAAAAAAATAAAAACTTTCTAAAAATTATACATCTCGTATTTAAAATATGGATTTAATATAACATAAATTTATAGGTTTATTTGATAATATTTTGTGAATCGAGAAAAACAATACAAATAAAAATCAATAATAGCAAATAAAATACTGTTATATTCAAGAGTATTGTAATATATTCTTTCATATCATATTACTACTATCACATATATAGCGTACAGTAATATTATCACACTAGAAATTTAATAAAATACAACGCGATTGTATTTAATTGAAACAATTAATGAAATAATTTCATAAAAAAAAGGAAACAAAAAAATGTTTTATAAAACTATTACACATGGCATATTATCACATAATGATAAATATTATTTCGTGTAATTAAATTTAAACACGTCTTACTGTTATTTATAATATGTCTAGAAGAAAAAAGAAATAATTGGAAAACAATGCATGTATATATAGCGGTACTTTTTCAGAAAATAACCTACGCGTAAAAAATTACAAGTTGTATTTTTTCTCCCCATAGAGGATATCACATGAATTGTGAATTGACAACGAAGGACATTGATTGGTGACAGCTGATCGACAATCATTATGAAGATAATAACATGAAAGACACACGAAAAAAATGATTTCAGTACATTTAATATGTCAGGACGACATATTATTAATTGCGCAATGAATGAGTGTGTTTAAATATTAAATATTTTCTTTTAAAACATTAACAATGCATTTAACGAAATAATATCTCGAGATAAATAAAAATTATTTTCCTCACATGTCTATAAGAGATATCTTAAACTTATTGAGAACAGATATTGAGTTCATAAAGATACATCCTCTTCTATTTTTGTCTTTATTCATATTATATGGGTATGAAATTCGCATAATAAAATTTAATAATTTTATATTACATATAAGAAGAACATAACTCTATTAATACTCGATTAATGAATTTTATACATTTTGTACAAGTTTCTATAATGAACTCTAAACTGTGTGGCGAAATTGTGTGTTCGATGTAACAATAATGTTTCTCTAATGATTATATATGAATTACACATACAAATACACGCAAGATGGCAAGATACGTAAATACACGCGAATACATACAATCGAACTGTCAAATGTCTATACAATCCCGATGTATTATCTTAATACAGCGTTTCTATAACTTATTGATAAATTCATAAATTCTCAAAATATCTATAAAGTTTGAAAATGACTTGGTGAATAAAGTAGCGTTACTTAAGGTTACTTTTAAAGTTACTTTTAAAGAGAATTTTTAAAGAGAAACGAAGGACGAAGTTGTTGACATATCGCAGCTTTTTAATGAACTGAGAAAAAAGTGATGAAAGCAACTACAAGACTTGTCGTCCTGCTTTGCACAGACAATAAAGTGTTAATGTATTGTATATATTTTTTTCATCATGTTGAGCGACAAACATAAAGTAAACACGAATATTCCAATTATATCCTTATACATATGCAAAACATATGCATCAGGTGAGATAAAGTCTTCTTTAAAAAAAAGAAAAAAAAAGACAACCTACTAAAATTATGCATTTCGCGTTTCTCTACGAGATCGCAGGAGTTAATAAAAAACAAAATGTTTCTCCGTCGAATGCAAAATATTATTCATGAAGAAATACATTTTTCAATAGCACTCAAACAGAATAGCACTTAAACGAACAGTAGCAACATTTAATATTGATTAATTTTATAAAAATCGAAAATATTTTAAGAATGTCTATGTATACGTGTTTCATACAATTTGAACAAATTAAAGTTTCAAGATTTGATAAAGAAGATCACTTTATCCATATTCTTTAGAATGAAGGAATGCATGAAAGGAACAGAGTATCTATTATATAAAATCATATTCTAAATATTAGAGAAAGCAAATATATAATTGAGATTCTCATAGATCTTAATTACATCAGCGAGTGCACTGTAAAAAGGTATATAATAAATTCGAACCTCGGCGAAAGTACCTCTGAGCCACGAGCACTTTCTTTAGTCGTAACAATGAAGAAAGGATGACCTCGTCATCGCATTCACAAAAGAAAATTGCTTCGGCAGTGTCACCGCTTTTACATAATGAATTTTTTCAGACATTCTTTCGCGGTCGGTTTATTCGCTTTGTTTTCTTTCATATATTTGCGGTGACACATTTCACGAGCACGTGCCAATTTTTTCTGTTTTGTTATATATATATTAAAAATAAATAACGTTTGGTCATATATGTACAATAAGAAATTTTTTAATATAATAAATGAAAAAAACAAAGAGATAGAGAAACGGATTCAGAGAAAGAAAAAAAAAGAGAAAGAGAGAAATAATGTATGTCAGATCAATGCATGTTTTAACATAACAGATAGTACACTGTGACAAACTCGTCCAGAACGGATTTTAGCTTATTTGTAATTCAAAACTTCTATACCAGCCTTTGAAAAATTTCATACATACCATAGATACCATAGATACCACAGATTTACTCCAATTACAATTAACGCTTAGATCTCAAAATAATTAATTTTGATATTATTTAAGCATACTCGATATTCAGTTAACGCTTAAATAATTATATTTATTCAGTTAATATTTAAGTAATTATATTTCCCATTCAATTAACTTACACAGTTATAAAATTATTCATAATTTTGCATAACAGCATTAATAAAATTAATATAATAAAAATAGGGCTAACAAGATCTTCATGTCAAATTATTTTGCAAAAATTTATTAAAATATACATTTCGATCTCAATTGGATCATTATCAATATTAATCCTAATAACAAAACTCATATACTCATTTGAAAAACAATCTTAAATAAAATTCAACACAACTTAAAAAAAATATAAAAGTTTCATCGATTATGTAAATATCCCTATCGTTTTAGATGGTGTTATAGATGGTTAATTTGTTTTTAATTTTATCAGTTTATATATATGTTAAATTAGTAGCAAGAGTAACTATATAAAAAATTAAAAATAGGAATTTATAAATATTATAAAATTCATGCATAATAGATATTGTACTTAAGTTTCATTAAAATTTAAAATTTCAACTGATTTTTTTTAACAAAAAGGCAGAAAGTAATGTAAAATTTAAGAGTCTAACAAGTTATCGAAACTTGATACTCCCGAAGCTGAAAGCTTTTATCAAGCTAATTAATTTTCAAACAGTCTGCTGCTTTATTAACCTGAATAATACAATAGGAAGGCTATGCCATTATTTTTTGAAAAACAGAAAAGACTGTATGATGATTGGCACATTTGGAATATCTAGAAGTGTTCTGTGAACCATTAAAATTGTTTTTATCTACTAGCAGTATTTCAATACTTCATCAACTTTCAAAGAAGTTAATCGCAAGTTCAAAAGTTCACAGTCTGCCGCTTTTATTATGGTTTATGTTTCATCAAGAATTGATTGCGAAATTTTTGCAACAAAGTGAGTGGTAATAAATTTTATAAGAGAATTCAATGTTGCGTTATCATTCTTTTAACTGGATGGTTTTTTCAATATTATTCTTATGTCACTAAGAGCTTTTCTAAGCTACTTTAAACGTAATATAAAAAGGATTTAATAACTGCACAGGATCAAATGGAATAACGAGCCTTCTAATTTTTTTTACAAAATACCTGTTAAGGAGAGAAAGCTTCAACAAGCGAGATTGAAGAGATTTAAATTTGATAGGATCAAATCCGATTGAGAATGACATAATGTGGCTTATAATAAAATTATACGTGATCAGAATGATTCACAAATAATACACATAAAATAAGATCATAATGCCTTAAACATTTATATCGCGTTTTTGTAATTAATTTTAGTTCAAGATGATTTCGCAATACTTAACTTTGCGTTAACTTTGTGATGAATATATTGCGAAACGATAAATGCAAATTAAAGTCAACATGTTTACATGCTATCATATAAATTTCAATTCAAGAGAAAAAATATATTCAGAAAAAAATTGCAATTTAACTATAATTTATATAATAATTTTGAACTGTTTTTATAATTGTTTTATATTTATAATTGTTTTAATTATACAAATTATAGTTACTTCAATATTACATTATATAATATATACTTATACATTGAAAAAATTTTTTATAATTATTGTGTCAAAATAAAAATAATTATTTCTGTACTTTTTCTTTTACACATATTTTAGTTGCTATTAGCATAAAATAGTAAGCAAATACACAAATTACAAAAATAATTATATTCACTATAATCATGATTGCACTATAATGAAAATTTTTATTTTATTTGTCATCCATATTTTGATATTTTACTATATTAATATTTAAAATTATTATGATTTATAGTACAATTTTTTTATTAACTACTGCAAATATAAAAATTATAAAACTTAAATTCCCAATTATAATTATTTTATCATATTATTTTATAATTATTTACCATAAATTATAATTTATATCTTTTTCTCTTAGTGTATTTACAATTAAATAAATACTGCACCAATTTTTTTAACATTTCTTAAATAATATAAAATAATATATTGCCTTTATTATCCGTTTATTATTCACTACGAAATACGCATTGCAAAGAAATTTGTTGAATATCTTCAATTATATTTTTATTACCTGGCTTGTTTATTATTATATTAGTATATATGAATCGGATTTATTGTCAGTAGAGAATGCACACTTTTTATTACTCTGAGCTGAATGAAATCGTTGAGAAATCTGCAATATGACATTGTAATCGCATAAAGTACAAATGGCACACTCATACGAACCGAACAAATAATATCGCAATAGAGCTTGTACGTAACGGGTATCAAGATACCAATACAAGTCTCTCGATGATATTGAATCATAACGCGCATCACTGCCCGATTCATTTACTGGGAAGATTGTTGCATGCCATGGTTCAATGTGATGCGTTCATCGATTCGCGTTACGATTGCACGTCATTTGAATGTGAAACAATGAATTCCGATTGACAGTGCATGGACATCTACCTTTATAAAGTTATCAGTCCAGAATTTTTAGAATTCTGATGCAGTCAACCAAGTTGTAAATAACTAAAATTCTCATTTGTCCATAAAGAATTTTAAAATTTCTAATAAAATTTCCAGGGAGAATTTTTTTCTGATTAAAAAATAAAGTTCTGAAAATATGAAATAATAACAAAATGATAACTTTATGTTTTACCATAAGAAAATAACTTTCTCTTTTTTTTTAAATCAAGATCGATCATGACATTTTTCAGAAGAGCTCTAAAACTGCTATTGAAAAAAACGTCCGAACTGCAAAAAAATTTTAATATAACTTAATTTTAAATTATAACTTAAAAAATTTCTATTCTATAATTGTCATAACTTTTTGTAATTTGTCGTTGCTGTAACTCTTAATTTTCATTTTTCATTATTTCATTTTAATAACTTTTCTCAAAACTCTAGAAATCTTTTCAAGAAAAAGCTAGAATTAATTACATCGAGATTCTTCAAAAGATAATCATCATAAATGAACGTTATTCGTTCCGGTATAATAATTATTTTAGCAAAAGTATATCCCCATATATCTATATTATCAATTTATAAAATTTATTTAACTGAAAATCTATGAGATGAAAATTCATGACAAAGGAAAATTATTTTCTCGGTGCGATAATCAAAGATCGTTTCATTATAATAACAAAATAGACGACTATTTGAAGTTTTGTGTTCGCAACAACTTCGCTAGATTACAACCAACAAGAACATTTAAACACGAAGGTCCGTGCTATATAATGGTAGCTTTGCTTGTTTCGTCGTATTACATGCTGTTACTGAAATAAAAACTGTAATTTACGAAAGTCAACCAAACATCAACAAAATATCACATACATATGATAAGAATATTAACTATTTATCAGGCTTGTAAGGAAATATAGTTTTTTTGCTCATGGGATTTATTTCTCGTTTCTGGAATGTGAACCGTGATTCAAATCGTGATATCATCACAAAAATATTGAATTTTGATCTCTTCAACTATTCATTTCGCATTTGCATATACATTGGTGATTTTCGTAAATCTATTTTGAAGCACAATTGATCTAATATTAACATTACCACGAATAAGTACCATTAATATGATTTAAATGGTAACCGCCTTTGATAATAAATATTTGTTGTATAATGTATTTTGTGTAATGTCAAAGAGAATAAAGTATCTTTTATCATAAAATATCTTTTCAAATTTTTATCATTACGAATAAGTATATCATATTTCATAGAAATATACTTATTGATAATTTATTAATAATTTGAATGGTTATAAAAAGTACTTCGATTTCAATTGAGAATAATGTTTCATTTTAGCGCTTATAAAATCGTGTTTCTTCATTAAACATCGCGTCATTCATATATTCGGTCTCTTTTGGCACGGCCGCACTGGCTCTGTGCATCGCAAGCATGCTTTCATCAACGACGAAAAAAAGTTTTATTTCATCCGCTCCGCTTTAGATTTCAAGCTCTCGCAATCGCGACAGTCGTTTCCGTTTGCCTGCACCTGGATCGCGAGAATTGTATAGCTGTATCAAGCTGCGTAGTCTGTAAAACGATGCCCAATAATGGATGCCGCAATGTAAAACGACCAACATTAACGTCTCGATGCACTCTGAAATTCGAACACGTAGAACGATTGCGCCTCGCGATTGTCACATTCAATTCGAAAAACACGATTGATAAAGTTGAAACTGTGGTAACTTGATGCACTCGCACTTGCGATACACTCGGACATAATACGGTATACATGCTACATTTTACTGAAATGAAGCAATATATTAGAAGCAATATATCTAGACGTATAGTAAAAAATATATTTATTTATTACTATTATATAAAACATATTGTTATAATACTTGTAACAATATATGATCATGAGTAATATAAAATATTTCTTTTTTTCATAGCAATACAAAGAACTCTAATAAATCTAATTATTATAATATTATCATTATATATATAATCATAATATATTATCATTATAACTATATGTATATCAATTATAATATCAATTATAAGAAAATGGATAAATAATGTATCTATGTAAAAAGAAATGCGCAAAAATCACGTTGAGGAACTGTTTCTTTATTCTATAGTTACTTTATTCTAGAATAGATCTTATAAATCCGATGAAACACCGATGTACTTTAAATATACATTTGCAATATATTGATAAAGTCAAGATTTGTTGACTTTGTTTAAAACTAAACAACCATCGAAGTCTGTACTATTTGTATCTTATCATTTTATGTGAAAAAGAAGATCGAACATTTGAATTTTTCGCAATTAATCCGCAGTATCCACCGGTAAAATATAACTGAAAATGCATTTCCGCGTCGGATTGCAATGTTTTAAATGTTTATATATCGATGATTTATGCGATCTCACCACCAGGCTTTTTCTGTTTATTGTTCGCGATATACGCATTTCAATCGGTATTTTCCATACTTCTGTTTTATGCGCCGTTATGTTATTCGGAGCCAATCAAACATTTGCAATACGGACACAAAATGAGATCAAAATCAATTACAATTTTGCAAAGCTGAATTCTGACTTCGACATTCTAAAGCGTGAGAGATTACAGAGAGAATAAGTTAACATACTAATCTCTTACAGTAATATTCGCCATATATAAGAGATTAGTACGGTAACTTATTCACTCTGTTAGTAATCTCTTCACACTTCAGAACATCAAAGCTAGAATTAAATTTTGCAAAATCGTAAATGATTTTAATATATACCTCATATTAGCAATATTATTATAAGAAACTCACTTTTTGTCGAATATAAAAATTTTTTTAAACGCATTTCTAATTTGGTTAATGGAAAGATATGTCTATATATGTATGTGAACATATAATAGATTTAAATAAAAAGATAATGGTATGAAGTTTCTGGTATTTTAATTTTTGCGACTATTTTCAAAATATAATCAAATATATACAATATTCTAACTATAATTAATTATAATAAGAAACAATAAATTGTTGTAAAATAACTATGTTATATAGTTAATAATAATATACGTGGATAATTGCTGTAATTAATTTTGCAACATTTGAGCGTATATAACTGTGAAAATGTGTCCCAAGTGATGTATATTTTTATCACAAAATGAATATGTTAGAAAGTAATACAAATGTTATGTGAAAAAATAATACAAAAAATATAAAAAATATAATACTTTGACACAATTTGGGAACAATTGTTTTTTCAATAAAATTAACACAATATGTTAAACTACATATTTTATTCTTCACTTATTTTAGAATTTATGTTTTAAAATCACTTATTTTTATATTATTTCCCTTACATTTTTTACATTATATCAGTTCACAACTTAAATGTTCAACTTATTTGTTCATAAATCAATTGTTCGTAAAACAATTAAAAAATATTGAATTTCAATTTTACATAACATATTTAAATAATACATATAATATATATTAACTAATATAT
>NW_017259576.1:2061407-2062025 GCF_001594045.1 Atta colombica | reverse complement strand
TATATATATATATATATAATTATACTATGTTAAATTTGAACATATTAAAAATTCAAAAAATTTTTACAAAAATTGATTTTAAGATCTTAACATAAAATCCTTTTTTACTATATACTAGCAGATAAAGCGAAAAAAAATGGAATTTTATTTGATTTTATTAAAAAAGAGCAATTTATATAGCGTCTAATTACGACATCAATTTTAGCACATGCCTATTAAAGATAGTAAGAGATAGCGAGTCGTGCAAAGCAGTACAAAATACAATGAAGAATGTTACAAATTCAGCTGACAAGCAATCTATCATTTTCAAGGTCGGATAATATGTATAGGGCATCTTATACAATTCTCTGTAATGCAATTACCGCTGCGATAAATTACAATCACGGAGAAGTATCAGCGTCACGCCCCGCGATGTACTTAATTACGACACGATTGAAATTATCTAAGAACGTCTAAGGCTATCAACAGATGATATTTCTACTTTTGACAAATTGCTTCCAGCATTTTGATAAAAAGAAGGAGCTCTGTTATTAACAAATAAAAAATATTTTAATTCTAGTACGTTATAATACAAAAATTTTAAACATTTTAATTTCATAGATTTCTTTTTTGCGTCTA
>NW_017259576.1:2047280-2061307 GCF_001594045.1 Atta colombica | reverse complement strand
TATATATATATAAACACAAAAAATGTTATTTATTAAATGAAAATAATTCAATAAAAGAAATTTTTTTTAATTTCAATTAACCAGAATTGATTGTGATTTTGGACTAAAAATTGGTATTCTTGAAATCATTTCTAATATCTGACTGACTGAATTTTTTTACTGGGCTTGGAAAATATTTTTTACCGGTATCACGAAGTAAGTTGTAAATATAAAAGCTTCGTCGAGAGTAAATTCTCCACGCTTGACACACAAATCTAAACATGTTTCATTTTCCTGCAAAGTGGCACAAAACCAACTATCTTATACAACACAAAACTGTCATAGCAACCTACAATTAAAACGATGACAAATTACAAATCCGCATAACTCGCTTATACGATATAAACTGCGTTTCAACTTATTAATTAAAATCACGTATGCGTTGCCTCGTTAGAGCAATTTCACAATGATTTTCAACGATTCTCGCACGAATTTTTTTCCACGTGAAAGTATAATTAAAAAGTCAACTCCTAGATTGAAATTATATAAAGCTGGTTTAGATTTTTCGAAGTAATATCGGAAATTCTTCTACAGAAAAAGTGTATATAAAATTATGTAAGTATCAAACTCGGAAAAAAAAAACTTGGAAAACAAAAATATTCTTTCTGATTCAGAAGATAATGTTTCTTTCTTACGTGATTTAAAATGTTACATAAAATGTTTCTTCAATGAATTTAAAGTATTGAAGATAATTACTTTCTGTCTGTGCTAATGGCAAATCCAAACATAAATATAGATATCCTCTTGTAAAAAAACGTAATGTAGTTTACATAGTGGTAGATTACCGTGGCACAAATAGCATTTTTTGAGGCTATAACAATCGAGAAACGTGGGAGGAATAAACAAACCAGCACGATACTACTGTTGGCAAGTGAAATGTCAACAATTGCTTCTCTATAATCCCGATGTCAATGCCAATGATTTTACGATGATAAATAAACCATATTGTGTATATTACATATTTATATGTCTTTTTCTCGTAATAATATTAAAAACTATCGCACTTTTATAGTATCATATACATTTGCTCACGCTAAAAATAAATATATAGTCTTTCGATAAGTAACATCTTTCGTTTTCGCTGTTCCAGAAAAATCGACACGAATCCGGATTACATATCGGATGCCATATTCAGTAGTCAAAGGTAATATACGGAGATTATTAGAATACAAGCGTAATTATTAAATTTTTTTTATCGTAATTTTTTTTAACCGTAATTTTTTTTAACCGTAATTTTTTTTACGTTATATCTTATTTTTTATTTATAATGAAAAACTATATAAAGTATCGAAAAATATTATTACATGATATATCATATTTGCTACACACATCTTCCATAACTTTCTTTATTTCTAAATAGGATAAAAAAATATAAATCTTTTAATTAACGAATTTCATCACAAATTTAAAATAAATCGTGACAAAAATTTCTCAGATATTGATTGTAAATAATGAATGAGAAATTATATCAAAATTCACATAATGTCTAAAAAATTCATCGTGATAATATAATTCTCGATAATTAATAATTTATAGTTTGAATTATAGTTTGAATTATAGTTATTAATGTAACTCTAACAAAAAAATTAAATGTAAGTTAAAATGTACTTATCATGTTATATGATAGAAGTTAAAAAATTGAACAAAAATGAAAAATTCTTGACCGATTATTTCATGTATTTGTAATCTATTCGACAGGAAAAGGAAAAATATTATTAAATCTTCAAGATTGAAATAATTTGCTTAAAAATCTGAAGGGATATTTTAAATTTATACAGTGACAAACAGGGAAACTTTCTTGAATCTCTCGAAACTTATCTCTCGCCAACGAAAATATATACAATATATAACACAAAAATCGTAAACGCGAAAAAATGCTAGATTACATATACAGATGCGTATTTATGTTATCAGGAATTTTTTATATATGAATTTCCACTAAGATGTAACATTTCATCCATATGTCAAACATAAATAAATATTAGAAGCAGATCGCTTTCTATTCATTTAAAGTGCATTAAAAATATCAAGTACTACAATTTTCTAATCACAGTAACGATATGTCATATCTTTTAATTTCATTTAAGAGAAAGTTTCTTTAAGAAAAAAATCTTTCGGATTGAACTATCACTTCATACTAAACATATACATGCATTGATAGCACAAAAATAAACAATATAAAGCAAATACACGTTTTAGTTTTAAACGAAATAGGAAAAAAATATTTAGTTTAATCCAAGGTAAACTTTCAATTCTATTTTAAATCAAAATATTATACTTTATTTCTCTTCAACAGTAGCGAAAAGCTTTTGCTTTAAGTAAAGGAAGCATAGTCTTCCTTTTTTAAACTTTATTTAACGTTTAAATATTTTTTATTACACATATTTTTATATGTATATTACATTTTATCATGCTTTTAAAGTACTTGTATTATTTAACTATTCGATTCTTATTCGTTTGTATTTTATTTTGCTTTGAAGCACATTTCTGTTTTTCAGCTGTATGTCACTGTCGAAACACATAAAAAATAATTTCAAATGCAATAAAATAAAAATCCTTTTTTTCATTCGGAGCTGTTCAATATATTTTTAATCTATTATTGACAATGCAATGACACAGAGTCAAACCTATAAACCGTTTACATTTTTTTTAAATTAAATACATTTAATTAAACTTTAAATTTATATTAATTTTAATAAAAATTTCTTTTTTATAATTTGAAAAGTGTATTTAATATAATATATGATCTTTTTATTATATAAAAATAATGTAAATTCTACTATTGTTTACTATTATTTATTAAATAATATTAGCAGGAAACAATTCTACGCTAATGCAAGAAAACATCGAAAAGAATTCCAACTGAAAACATTTAATAGAATCTTTGTAATATGCAGTTAGTTCGTCGTTTAAATTCTGCTAAACACGCCGTAACAGCATTCTTTCAAATACTTCTACAATAAGTATACCTGCAACCACAATACAGTAAAGTTTGATTAATACGCACAGTGGCTTCAGACTTCGCATTTAATTTAAAAATAAGATTTCCGTCGAGATCACTATAGTATAATAAATTCTGTTGTTGAGTTTAATTAAAAAGTATTACCAATAGCATGAAGGGTATTCTAAGTATATTTACATTAATTAACACCTTGCTTCGTTATATTGAAAAAAAGATATTTAAAAATTCATTTGTGAGAAGTATATTTATTTTACTGAAATAAATCTTTATTTTACAATGAAATAAAATTTTATTCCTAGCAAATAAGTCTATTTTATTTTTTTACAATTAATGACATGTATATTTCACAGAAATATATATTTCATCATCACAATTAAATTTTTTCATAAATATCGAAGAAAACGTAATATTTGCTTCGCAATACTTCGACATTTTTCTCTTAGTGTAGAAAGAAAGTCAGTAGCGCATACGTGCACGTTAAAAGATATTGATCGCATATGCAACCATACATAAAATATCGATCGCTGATATTAATCTTCCTACATTAAAAGAAAAATGTATTAAATTCTAATAAACATTTGTTTGAATAGTGACAGTTACTAAATGTAAATGTATATGTATTTGATTCAAAAACCATTCATTCGATTTAACTATTATTTTTTTATTTAGCAAATATTTATTTTCCGTAAATATTATATTGGTATTAGTCAAACAATTATTTATTAAAATTTAGTACATTTTGTACTCAGTATATTTCTGTCAATATCGCCGGTATTAAAAATTATATCAACATTAAGCGTAAATTTTTATTTGGAGAGTTAAAATTAAATTAAATTTTTTTAATTTATTCTTTTCAATTGTACGTATCAAGAAAGATTGACAACTAATAAAAACTGAAAATTTTTCAATCTAATCAATAATTAATGATTTTAATTTGCTCTACAAATATCAAACATAATATGCATACACATGACAATATGGCAGAAATTCAATTAAGAGATCATGGTCTTATAAGTTACCGTTCTTAAATATGTAGAATTGACACAAACATGGGAACATCAGGGTATTTGAGTTAAGAAATATTTTAGTATTTTAGTTAACTATTATCAATTAACAGGAATGCCAAATAATCATTATTCAATTCGTCATTATTAATTAACATAAAAATTAAATATTGCAGTGGGCGACCCTTATGAAACAAATGCAGAATAATTCCCACGAACACGATTTTAATTACTTGTTGCTTTTGAATGATTATAATTATTCGAATAAATTGGTCGATGATCAGTATAAAGCATTGTTAATTACTATCGCATATTAAATAATAAAGGGAATAATAACCGTGCATATGTACGCTTTGTTACATTATCTCATGAAAAAGATGATAGAATCATACGCATGCATATCTTGATAGTAGTCAATCACGTTTAAATAAACATATTTACTCAACGTACGCAGACGCATTACGCGTTTGACGATGTGCGATTATAACAAATGAATGCAATTGATATCGAACGGCATGCAGTCAGGCGGACAGGCAAAATCCGATAAAATTGATAAATGATAAATGGAATAAGCGGATCGAATCTGTACCAATCCGTATTGTAATCACTAGTAACTGCTCGGAACCAGAAGCGACTTCACCGTAAGATAAATTGACCGATAAATTGTCTCGGACAGGTGCAAAGACAATGCTGAGACAACAGAGTAATAGATATAATGAATCTCCGCTGAAAACTCTCTCTTCGATAAATTAAGGGATCGCCTATTGTGAAGAACATCGCGTTAGCCTTCTTGCATTCCTATTATATACCTACTTTAGATCGTTATCTTTCACAAAAACTATGAGTAAACTGTTTAACCCTTTGGCATTCACTACGCGCCATTATAGTGACTTCCCATTAATCGATTCCTTAAACAAAACGCCACCATAATGGCTTCTCTTTAAATAATCTTTAAAGCAATTTAAATGGCTCTTAAAAATCTAAAATGTATGGAAAAGAGTTATTTAAAATTATTGTGTTTCCCAAAAATTGTTTAAAAGAAAGCCACTACTCTATATGATATTTCTAAGATTTAAAACACAATTCATGCCTCGATAATTCGATATCTCGTTTTTGTCGTTTTATCAGACAGAAATATCTGCAATTATTTTGATTTGAATTTATTTCATCAAAAGAACGTTCACGCTTTTCAGTTACTTTTTCTACGCCTCATCAAACATTGTTTAGATGTAAAAAAAAAAAACATTGGTGTCTGTTTATTTTTGAATATTTAAGCTATAAAAGTCCAATAAATAAATTTACATTTATACGCCATAAATTTTATACATTGCAACAATGAATCCTTTCTAATTTATTATAATATGAATCGAAATTACATAAATATTAATATTACACATATATTCAAATATATATATTTTTTTGACAAAATATTTTATAACTTTCAGAGTATACAAGAAATCCTCGCCGAATAATAAGTTGACACTTTACTTAGCTAGCAGAGATATTATCGTCAGCGAAGCTAAGAATGACAACAAACTCCTAGGTGTCCTTTTGGTTGATCCCGACTATGTGCGCGATAAGAAGGTAAGATAAATTACAAATATTTATTTTTATGAAATGCTATATTTCTTGAAACTGTTAGAATGTTTATCGACACAGTCACATATAAAATGTATGTTTGGTACATTTTTTAAACTGTTTCTCAAAACTGTATAATGTTTATAACGGCAATATCTATAAAAAGACTATTTGAACTGATATTATTGAATCTTGAAATATTAAGTTCAGTGAACGAAATAAGATCTTCAAACTCATAAAGAATTTTGCTTATTATCAGTTATAATGTTAAATCTACTGGAAAATTTCTCAATGACGTATCATTCGATCGGAAATAATTAAAGTTGAACTGAGAGCAGATTTCAATTCTCAAAATATAAGAAAAGAAAAAGAAATACGAGCTAAACTATATTTGTTGTCAAAATCTTTACAAAGATTTGAAGATTATGAAGGATCTTTCTTATTCATTTTCTTTGAAATAATATATTTTGGAATATTTTTATATGTTTAAATTTATTTTATATATACAATAACATTTTAACATTAATAAAATTTGTCTTGTAATAATTAAAATCTCTAATAGAGAGTGTAAAAGAATTTTTTGTATAGCATAGAATAATTTAACTGCTTGTAAATTAATCAGAATTATGTACATATACTAAAAAAAAAAAAAACTGAATTATTATTTTTATAGGTATTCGGTCAAGTGACACTGACTTTTCGTTACGGAAGAGAAGATGAAGAAGTAATGGGCTTAAAATTTTGTAATGAAGCAATGATGTGTTTGGCTCAGTTGTATCCATTTTATGTAGGAGCTCAACATCTGGAGACTAAGAACTCACTTCAGGTTGGTATGCAAAATAATAACAAAAATATAAATGCATGTGATAAAAAATAGATACAAATAAATATAATAAATAAACTATTAATATCAATAAAATTACGATATCCATATAAAACAGGAATGGCTAACGCTCGCGTAGCACGCGAAGACATTCTCAGTGGCACGCTTAAAGAAGTACGCGTTGTCAAAGAAAACTAAAAATATTACAATAAAATAGCAATCATATTTCATTAAAATTTATTTTTACCCTTCTCTGGTTATATTCATTTTATTTTTTAGCTAAATTATAATTTATTTTAAAATAAATGTAAAACAGAACAATAAAATTTGTTAAACAAAAGAAATTTTTTTGCTTTTGCGTAATGTAAAAGAAGAAAATAGCTAAGATTACGGTCTTTTTTATTTAACTTTTAGAAAATGGAAGAATGGAAGTATTTTTTAAATCTACAGCTTTTCTCGCAGATTTGTTATAATTCATTACACTTTATTGTATACTTTACCTCAAAATATGACATTATTTCAGACTATAATTTTCTCATCCTATAAAGATTAAATCTATAACACATCAAGATTTGGAACTTCATAATAATGTGTAAAAAAAGATTGATCCAAAAAGATTGGCCTTCTGATCTAGACGAATCATATTTTCTTATTATCATTAAATATTATACCTAAAATATAACAATCTTTTTTTTTAATTCGTTAATGTACTTCGCAAAGTACAATATTATATTGAAAAAGTCTCATTAAAAACGCAAGCAAGCCAATGCTGGCAATAATTCAAAAAAAAATAAATTTATGAAGCTCAGTTTTGACAATTTTCGTACGATTTTAATGCCTGCTATTCATACATACGCATGTTGAAACTCGCATCATCATTACGAGCACAGATGTATTCATAGCGTGTCTTAACTGCACAACGTGAAATATAGTCCAATATACTTCAAGGATTTAGGTTACAGTATAAGTAGAATTTATGCTTTCCTTGATTAAACTGTACTTATTGCGGTGTATAGAAACTGATTTGTGAAACTCCGTTCAACAAGTTCAATGATATATATTATAATTATATATAATATCAATATAAGGATACTGTTAATATATATCCAATCAAGAAATAAGCATCAACTTATTATATGATCAAATTTCAAGCACTCTGCATTTTTGCGATGTGCTATATCGCATGCAGGTTCGAAGTAATACATTTTGTAAGTAATGCTTTTGAACATTGTAACTAGAGAATGTCTTGGCACTAGTAGATATTGATAATCTTTTTAAGCACCTCACAAGAAGGATGAAGACGGTAAAATGATAAATGAATTTCCAACTGTTTCACACAAATCTCATTACATCTATTACCTATATCATACTTCATCATGCGAATGAAAACTTCCCAAAATAATTATTTTCATGTCTCAAAATCTATTTGATTTAATTTCGATATATTCTGATACACTTTGAAGTGACAAAAACAGAATTTTTATATTTATATTCGTAACAAACAACAGATGTATAATATAACGTTATTCATTGTGTAAATCACAAAAAATTTAAATCTTTGATATTACACTGATTCAGGTATATCGAAAAAACTGTCGATCGGTAAATACTAAAAGCAATTTAAAACATACAATGTCAAATATATCATCACATATTGAGAGCGTTTAACCACGTAAATCACGTTTTCGTATCGAGCACACAAAACTATTTTTACGTCAATTAAACCTTGCCAACTTCAAAAGCTGTCTCACTTATTTTCTCGCATTCATTTTTATGGGCACACAAATCGTATACGTAACCAGTCCCGTGAACAAGATTTAGTGCTACATAATTATAAAACCTTGACCGCGTCTTCGCCGCGTCTACAAAGACAAGAACACATTGATTGTGTCGAGCCATTCTATAATGTATTCTATAATACGTAGGGGAAACAAAATTAATTTTGTGCTTTTAAACTAATCTTGCAATGCGCAAACGTTGCAAAATTTAACTGAAAAAAATATACAAAGTGACAAAGCGAAAAATAAAAGACACAAACGTTAACTGTAAAAACAAACTGATTCTTTTTCATATTGATTGATTCTTACAGAAAAAAGAAATATATTTGGCTTTTATTTAATATATTCTTCTGATAAACAATTAAAACTAAACTTAATATATAAAACTATATCGAAACTCTATTAATAAATAATGTCGTATTAAATTATAAATATAGTATTAAATTATTATGATTGAGTTATTTATGTATTAGATTGATAAAATTTATATTATTGATATGACAAATGAGATTTCAATCTTTATAATTAATCTTCAATAATACGATTCATTGCAATCAACATATTAAATTGTAACACCTTAAAAAAATCTCGATGATACAAAGAATTACATGGAAAGAATTTTATTTAGAAGTATGTAAAAATTTCAATAGACATAGAAAATAATTTTATTGAAGACCATTGAAATAATTAGAAAGTTGTAGAAAATTTAAGAACATGAAGAACAAAAATGCTATAAAAAAATTACGAAATTTTAACAATCGGACTTAAGCGTTCAACAAAATTATTTTTAAATTTGTATCTAGCTAAATTTGCAAATATTTCAACAAAACTTTTTTTCCATATAAAAACATGATTATAGAATATAGAGTTTCTAATCGGTATCTAAAAATTACATTTTTAGACTAAACTATTCCAATTAAGCAACCCCGTTATAACTAAGTATCTCATCATCTTATAGGTAATTAATATTAATATGATGTGAAAGGGACAGATAAAGTTTTCATTGTATCTCTCAACGGTGGTTCAATATTGAAATAATACGTTAAACGAAATAGGTTCTCCGATTGGTCTTTATCAGTAAATCTTTATTAATATCTATCCTAAACATGTCACGTTTGTATCAATTCCATGGATATCTTCTGCAGATCTTAATGAAGATAGAAAAATTGGAGAATTCATAACACAATCAGTGTCAGGGTCATGTGAAAAATTCTCTTCACGAGCTAAAAAGGCTCGACCAGTAAAGGATCAATCAGTAAAAAGCTTTTTCTAAATTCTTCAAGAACATTAAAAAGACATCCTTTGTAAAATTAAATGAGATTTCTATCAGATTTGTGCTTCGCTGAACAATAATGGCCTCAGGCCAAACAACAATGTAATCAATTAATATTAGATATAACTCATAATTTTATCAAATAATTTTTTTATGACTGTTACTGCCACAAATGTACAAGTATCAAGGTCAATGTCAAAATAAAATCCGGTGATTATAATTTTAATAGATATAAAATGGCATTTTATTATAAATATATTAATAATACGTCGACGTAATTAAATTATCTCTTTAAAAGATCTAAGCTATATATAATCTTATTTTATATTGAAATAATTACTAATTACTTTGTTACAGTGCGCAATTAACAAGCTAAAAACGAAAATTTGTATAAATGGAATTGTGAAAATATAATCCGAATATTCAATAAGAGACGAATTCGCAAATATGAAAAATTTGGTAAATCGTAAATTATAAAATCTTTAAATATATATCTCTTTTTTACTTTTACTATATAATTTTCACATTAATTTTCGATGCACGGTGAAAATAATTTAACAAACTGTTCTGCCTCGATGGATCATGTTAATCATTATGATGTTCATAATATTGCACGTTATACGTTTACAACAAAGGCTATAGTTCACTTCATGCTGCAAATGCTTTAAAGCATTTTTTGATTGGCCAATTAGTAAAATTCTTTCTTCTGATTAATCAATCAAATGCTTCGAAACATTTGTAGTATTAAGTAGATCACACCCAAAAATGTTTGAAATGCAGAATTCAATTTATTTTAAATAAAGTTTCAGAAAGTTTTAATTATAAGACAGGTTGTGAAAATGTATGTAATGATCAAAGAGGCTACATAAGGATATTTTCTCGTAGAAGAAAAAATCGATTTTAAGTATATCGTATATACTCCGTAATAAATTCTTTAAGAAGATTTAGTTATTTATAGCCAAAAGCAATTCATGACAGAATTGCATATTATCGGCGACGATCGATAATGTCAAAAAAACTACGATTGAATTTTCGTTAAGGATTTTCGAAAGAGAAAACGCGTTCACTATGACCAAGGAAAAATCTTAAATCTTGGCGAAACTCCTTGTATACGCTACAAAATCATTCTCGTAACGCGGCCTTGACCTCGACCCAACGCGATAGGAGGTTTCACAGACTATCGTGAAAATTATTTATCGCGCCCTCATCTCTTCCTACGTGAATATTCAACAATAAGCACGATCTCAATTCCGGGATTGATCTGAAGATAAACGCGATGTACATGGAAAATGTCTTGCCGCCTCGAGAGAGGCGGCATTAGGAATAAAATAGGAGAAATATTGGAAAATATGCACGAGTGTATTCAGCTATCTGATGGAAAGGGCTATTCGTACGTTATACTGAGATCATCAATGAGATGAAATTTTAAAAAACGAGAACGAAATATATCTCGTTAGGCTTATCGAGAAAATACTTCGCGGCACTCAAAGCGCATAAAATTGTATCAATACGTATAAATGGTGCCAGTTATAGAATTTCAACAAAGAAAAACGAAAAAATTTCGGGTCACGCTGAACGTCAAAATGCCACGAGTTTCACGATGTTCACATCACTATATTCCTCTCTGCATGACAGACAGTAGACAAGCTAAAAGAATAAATTGTAGTTAGCCGTGTTCTGCAATAAAAAAATATTCCTGAAAATACGGTTGGTATGTGTCGATGTCTCTTTTTTTCTTTTTATCATCAAATGCTATTCTCTGTTGCTTAAGCCCTGCGAAATACAGAGACAAATTAATGTAATAATTGTAACAATAATAAAAACTCATAAATACATTTCCACAATAACTGCAGTGAAATAATAATAATTCTTCAGACTAGCAAACATAAAATATAATTAATATTTTACTTCTACATTTCATAAAAACCGTTATTTTTATCCATAAGAGAATTTGGAGCTCTCATAAACTGTGATAAAATAATATATGAAGTAAAATAATATATGAAGATGCTACATCGTACAAAACTCCGTTAGTATTCTAATAAAGTCATGACTTTAATGATGACAGAATAATTGTGATCTGTCGGAAAAGAATTTGAGGACATTTTTATGCAATATAAAATCGGAACTCCTCATTGAGAAAAGATATGTCGAATCAATATGCATTGTAGACTTGTTGTATGAACATATCACGAGAGAAAATAGGTCATGATATAAGAGGATCGCTCGAATTTCGAATACTGTGGAAAATACATGACCAAGTACAATACTCATTAACATGACTCGAATATTTCAATTGCAGCATTCGAGAAACATAGCACGCGTATCGCGATGTATAACAATATATCATTCTATGTCATAATCTATTCAAATCCGACGTTGTGATCTAATAGTGTATAATAAATAGGACACATTAACATTCATGATGCTACACACATATGTTATTTTAGTAAACAAATAATTTAAAGTAATGACAATATAGACAGAGAACATTTTAAGTTCATATTATAATAGGAAACGTTTCATCATTTAAGACCTCAAATCAAAACCTTAACAGAAACTAATAATAAATAACATTGAGTTTAAAAAAAAAATATTCTTAAATATCTCAAATTATGTGATGTAAATCCAGACAGATCGTTCTTCCAAGTTTTATGGATTTCAGTCAGATATAATTTAAGATATAAGAAAATTCAATTTATTTTAGAAACTTTAATGTCCTGTTTCTCGGAAACTATTGATTTTAAGAGTTATTAAGGCTTTATTAAAGCTTTGATTCTTTAAATAATCTGAAGAATCGCCTCTTAAATGTATAACATGGACTTAAAATATGCGCGGCCGCTTATACTACTGCTTTCGAATATTTTCATATGTATTAATAATATAATAATAATAATAATAATAACACTTACAAATTAAATTAGGATTTCTATTTTTTATTTAGACGTCACATTATCTATGACAATATAATGTACAGAAAGATTACATATGCTATAAATATTTAGAAATTGAGATAAACTGGAATTGAAAATATTCTTTTTTGAATTGAAATTGAAATTTTTCATGATAATATAATTCTTGGAACTATAATTCTAAAACTGAATGTTGATAGCAAAATTTTAACTTTAACAAATAATGAAATGATCGTTTCATTATTGTTGATGATTATTGTTATTTGTTATTATTTATTATTTATTTTATTATTTCATTATTTTTTATTTTTTTCATTATTTATCAATTATTTGACAGGTTGACCTTTCAAATAATTGATGATATAATTATTTAAATCATATTTCTTCTTTTCTTAAAATTCTTAAATAAATAAATAATATAATCAATAAAAAAGGAGCTTTTGCTTCAATGCAGAAACAAATATTTCAAATTCCTACATTTTTCCAAAGTCAGATCTCGAGCTCTCGAATCTTATGTTCGTATTTCCAGCTATTCTTTTATTCAAGAATTCTGAACAATAAGTACGCGTACGTTTACATCGTATTTCCTTCACAATAGCATGATCTTCGCATTTCATCTTGATAGCATTGTCAGTAAGAAAGCAAGAAAGTCCTAAACTCTGGTGCAAAAGATCAGACGAAATGACGTAATTCGATTCAACCTCGACTGACATAAACTAACCCTGGCCTACTTCTCTGAGGACAATATCCTCCGTTTTATTTTTACACGCGTTTGCACATGCACTACGCCGTTGTGAATCCTTGAGTTGATGGGACAGGAAAGTGCCGATATGAGCGTGCCTTCTATTGGAATTATCCTTGCGCGCACAAATGTTCCGGAGGCACAACAGACAATGTTCCAAAGGATACGGAGAAAAAACAAGAATTTAAAGTTAAAACAAATACACGTGTGCGACATATATTTTCGCAAGTTGCGTAATTTGAGAAATGAGAAGGCGAGGTATATAATAGCTTATCATTATGTTAATGGGACAGCTCTCGACGAATTTAAAGCAGATATCTCTCAAACGTCGAAAAAAAAATCATTTATTTACTCATAGAAACTCAATTATCAACATTAAATATATTAACTTTAATGTATTAACAAATGAATCTTTTACAAATAAATTTATTAAAGTAGAAATGATTTGAGATAAAATGATTATTAAAATCTTATTATTTATTATTAATTCCTGGAAAATCGTTCATTTTTAGTGTATTTCAGTTTATGTGTATTTATTTACACACAATGATGGCTTTTCGATATATTTTTTGTTAGGAAAAAAATTAATTTCAAAATTGTCTAACAATAGATATACGTTGTTGTTATATGCAATTTAAATCTATGTGATACATTTTCTCTTTAAATTTCTTAATTATCATGAGCATACAATAAAATCATAAAATATATATATTGTTTAAAAAAAAATTATATTGATGAATGTGTGCTGTGCTTGATAATTTGAACTATATATATGATTACTTGCTAATGATCTTCAGGAAGTCAATGTTTTTCGAGAAGTAAAAAAGAAAGAGTTCGCATTTGAAAATATCAAGGACTCCGGTGTCAATTAAATCTTGAAAAACATGTTTTTTTAATGAAATTTACGAATCTTTTG
>NW_017259576.1:2044405-2047180 GCF_001594045.1 Atta colombica | reverse complement strand
GATCAATAATATATGTTTTCTTCCTTTTGTAAATATTTTATAATTCGGTAAAATATGAACAGTTTTCCGTAGTACTTACATTTGCAAACTGCAAAGCTTTCGATGGTATTATTATTCGTTTTTATTAAACATACGATTATTGCGTAACTACATAATAATTAAATAATGTTTAATTTTGATAATAATTCCATAAAACAAATTAATGTTTATTTGTATAATCCAGATATAAAATTAATTTCCTATTCAAAGAATAATAAAATGTAATATTTCGTATAAATTTAATAAAATTTATACATGATGTATCGATAAATGTAATACACAAAGTAATAATATTTATTTTCTCATATACATGTTATTTCAAATATTTCAGCTCTGCTGAAAGTTTTTTGAGCACACTTTCAAATCTTTTTTATTTTAACTGAAATAAATTTGAAATGAAAAACAGCTATGTATAGCATACCCTTTTTCTCAAGTTTTTAACATAATCTGCATTTATGGAATGGAATAATATGGATTATATATATATATATATATGATAATCTATATCCTATAGAAAGTTTTAAAATTCCTGATTATCGATAAATCGCCTCAATTATGAATAAAGTGATCTACGAACGAAGACTTGAAATTGTCTTTTCTTCAATTTGTTAAAAAAAAGTAGGTCAAAGTCATATTTCGAAAATGTTGATAATTTAAATAAAAGTTCTCTTCGACAACAATCTACTACAATTCTCTGATAGAATTTTTTCCCTATATACATTTAAAATGGATATATAATCAGAATATATAATAAGAATATTTTCTAATAACAGTTGATGGTTGTTGATGATTGTCTCTGAATTACATAAAAATATATTTTCTTTTCGCCTCTTCTATCTCTAGCATCTATCTCGACGAGAAATTTTCATAAGAATTTTTACGACATGGAAAAGCATTACATTTTTCTAGTAGAAAACTATCTAATAGAAAGAGCAAAAAGAAATTTTGCTTTTTCTATTAGAGCTGAAATCTTTCTTTTACAGGAAGCACTTATCAAAAGACTAGGACCCAATGCACATGCGTTCACCATAGAAATTCCCTCAATCGCTCCACCATCTGTGCAACTGGTACCAGCTAAGGAATACAATGGTCCGCCTATAGGTAACAGCTACGACGTCAGAGTTTACGTTGGTGAGTGGAAAAAGCTTGCTGATTTCCTTTATTTTCTCAATTCCAACGAATGTATGCACTTCGAATGAAAAACAACGGCACATCACAATTCAAAGCGAGATGTAATTACGTACGTTCGTGAACGAAGTAGGAATTTTATTTACAAACGAAGGGAATGTATTCTCCATCTCTCAGACACACAATTATGCAGGAATAAGAATTCGAAACATCTCGAATAATAAAATACTTCGTGCTTACACACGTAAAATTCGAAACGTAAAGAAATAAGCATATTTTAATCAATTTCCCATAAGAGAGAGATTGTAAAATTTTTATTTCTGTTCCAAACATTATATAAAGCCAGCTTAAAAAGTTCTTATCTTATTATTAGAATTTTTAAAATACTTTATATTATATGCTGCATACGTAATTTCTAAAAGAAATAAAAAAATAATCTTTACCAATGTCAGATTATTATAGCTAATCATATAATTTCTGAGAAAGAAAATGAATCTAAAAATATCAGATTTAAATTTGTAACATAAACAACTCTCAACAACAAAATCTTTTTCTCAAAACATTTGCTCGATTATTCGCAACGATGAATTTGTGAATAAATTCGCGGTTAGCACAAGCTTTCACCTTTATCTCACAGTTATATGAGATCTTGTTCGGCGGATTTCAGCGGAACGGGCGGACGAACGCTTACACCGTAAAACCACCGTCAGGATGGGCATTCGAGTAATCCAACGAGCTACGAAGCCGCCCTTACCCTCGACGACTATGTACAGTGTACCTCTCTCGAGACAGCCATCGACTGGCTTGAGAATTCAAGGATCCAAAACAAGAGTGGCGTTAGCGGAAAATGAGATCATCGAGGATGATGGTTAGTTTGCGATAAACGTGATATGTTCATACGACGCGTATAATAACATACATTTACTTATCATTAAATTTCAAGCTTTAATTATTGCTATTATGATCTATATTGTATTATTTCCTATATGTAAAAAAAACAATTTTACTAAAAATTTAATTAAACGCAAATCTGAAAATAATTTTGTTTGAGTGTTATCAAAATAATAGAATGTTCAAACTGATTGCTAGAATTTTTTACTGCGTTAGCAGCGACGCTTAAATGTTCTATAATTATTTAACAGTCCAATAAAATTATTTTCAGATCTATACCTGCCTAAATTTTTAGATACGTCAGCAAAACTTTTTTTCCGTGTAACTTCTATTATGTGTCTTAATATGCTATAAATCTATGATTTTCAATGCGGCATAACGAGACTGTAATTATAATACAGTTTGAATTGAAATCGTCGAGCCAAGGCTTAATTTCAGAAGTTCTCGAATAGCCCGTATCTCGAGTTTAATGTAAAATTAAGACACTATGTTACTAAGACACTATGTATCTTATTCTCTCATTAGTAAACCAATCTCGTTTATCACAAATGAGAGTAAATAATAGATCAGATTTCTTTCTTATTTTCGCAGAGAACGTGGGACCACATGCGGCAGTAGAAAAGCCATTTTTATTAAGTGACGGTCGCGTCAGATTAGAAGCAGGGCTTGACCATGCGATTTATGAACACGGAGACTTAATCAATGTCCACGTCAATG
>NW_017259576.1:2008563-2044305 GCF_001594045.1 Atta colombica | reverse complement strand
ATATTGTTTGAAGTATATATTAACATATATTTTTTTTTATATATTAAGCTATATATTATTTATACATTATAAAGCATATATTCATACTTGTTATTCAAGTCAGATTCATTTTCATTATGCTTTATGACGGGAATTTAATCAGAATTATTCTAAATAATAAGAATTAAATACAGTGTGTATGGCACATAAAATATATATTCTATTTATATTTCCATATTTTAATTGGATAAAAAATATGAGCACGTGAAAAAACTTTAATTGTTTAGCTGCAAAAGTAAAAAAAAGCAATCTTTTTCAATCAAAACAATATTGACGTATATGAAAAAAAGAACCATTTATCGTATGAAAAATTAGTTCACGGAATTTTTTCACTAAATTTTTGCTGAAAACTCAATTTTTTTCAAATAATTATGGATTAATAGGCAATACTGTGTATCCTTGACTCTTAATAAAATGAATCAGGATTTACTAAAAAGTGTTTGCTCCATAATCAAAGCACCAGCGATTTATCGATTTTATCGTTATTTTAACAAGCAATAATAAGTGAATTTGTCTTTTTTTCTTCCAAAATAATTAATTGCGATCGTAGATAGGAAATTATATTCGCTACTTTGTGAAACGTTAACGGAACCAGCTCATGATTCAACAACTACCGCGTAGCAGTCAATATTTCAAAAAGCATCAGATGTGAATCCCACCACTTGTTCCTTTTCTGTTCCTTGGGGATCCAAATACTTGGATATTCATACCCCGGAGCGTTTGCCGATCTCTCTCCCTATCAGACACACGCACGTTTCCATCCATTTATTCATTCTTTCCGTTTGTTTTTTTCTTGTCACGACTTTCCGTGCACGCAATGTCTGATGTCGAATGCAAAAGAGGCCACTCGTAAAATCGATTACGATTTGCGTGATGGAATTGAAGAAAAATAAGCTTAATCAATCCTAAAAAGATCAATTGATGTTTCTTACAGAATCGTGCTCTCAGCGAAGTGATGAGAACTTTCGAAATATGAAAAAAATTACAAAATTGTTCTAAAGTCGTTATACTCTTTATTATTAATTAAAGATTTATTCTAAAGGTCACGGACTAAAAAAATTTATTCTAAGCCAAATACACGGAGAGAATCAAGAAAATTAATGTCCGCCGAGACATCTTTAAAAAAATTAAACACTTTTAAATTGCTTTATGAATATAGACTGTCACAAAATTTCAAAATATCTCCAGAAAAGAAATAATAAAAGATCCTAAAGTTATTTTTGCAAAGATTTTTATCTACAGATTTTTATCTACATGTTTTTCCATTTATCTTTATCTTCTATCATGATTTTTCTCAAATATTTATAAAAATTATAAATTTGCACCTTTTCATTTTGGATCTTCTGCACTAAATTACAATATTAATTTATAAATATATTTACAAATGATTTTAATTAATTAAATTAGAATAAAATTAATGATACATTTTTGGCTCGCTATACAATTTCATTTATTAATTATTAGAAATATATATAGTAGTGCCACTCCCAGCTTTCAAATTAACTATCGCTTCGCGCGCGCGTGTGTTAGACTTCTGCAAATTTAATAAGCATGTTTAGAACATTCATATCCCACGAGCTCAATGAAGTTGCATCAACGTCTTAATAAGACTGTTACTTATGTGACATGTACTTTAATAAATATAGCTTTTCGTTAACGCTTTTTGAGCAAGTAATCTAAAAAAGTGATCTAATATTCAATAAACAATAAATTAATTTTTGATAATTCAACAATGTCTTATGCATCAACAATAAATTATGAATTTTGGGAAAATTGATCTTTTTTTTTAAAAATTGTGTAATGAGCAAAAATATCAGAATGATTTAAATATATTTATTACTATTATTTATTAGTACTATTAATTAAACTGAATACAAATGTAGTACATTGAAGACAAATGTACTAAATTTTAATAAATATTTGTTTGAATAATACTAACTTAACATCTACTTATACATATTATATTATATTACTTAGTAAATAAACATTTACTAAATTAAAAAATGATACATCAATAGATATATATATATATATATATATAAATAAAATTAAAATAAATTAATAGTTCTTGTACTAAATAAATATATACGTATTTACATTTAGTAAATGTTCAGATATTCAATATTATTCAAAGAAATGTGTATTAAATCTAGTACATTTTTTCTCAGTGTAGTAGGCAATTCTTCGAATGTTTATCTCCGCAATAATAATTTATCTTAAACAAGTTTTAATCAAAGAAAACCAATTAAATTAAATCAAGTCGTGCAAACGCTCGTGTATTTTTTCTGTCTACTTTTCATTTTCTACACTTCTTTCAACACAGCGGCTGTATAGAATAGCGCGAATAATCATCCCCGGACAGTTAAACATCAAGAGTTAAATGTTATAAGATAATACAGTGCATTGTATAATAAATTATATTGTGACGCAAAAATTGCAAGAGAACGTTATTGATTAATTTGATTTTTATAAATAAATAAAGTAATATTTCAAATTTCATGAATATTCTTAGTCATAGAACAATCTTTCACTCAATAAGAATTAAAAGAAACCAGAAAAACATATAAATTCAATGTTATTTTACCTTTAAAAATGTTGAGCAACATTTTCTAATGTTTTCAAATATCAGCGATATATGTATATAAATTCTAATTATATATACATACATGCAATTATAATACTTATAATTTTTAAAGAAATATTGCTATATTCTTTTGTATTTTTCTTCATTATTTAAAATTTTTTATTTAAAATCAGATATCTATAAGAAGTTTAATATTATAATGTTCTTCATTTAACTGATAAAACCTTTTTGTTACAAGTCCAATGTAGACGCTATCTAATGTATGAATAAATGAATGAAGGAGTCAGTAAGAATAAGTCAATAAAATAAAGACCAAAATCAACAGATATTTTCACACAAACTTGCATGAGATACCGGATTATTGATAAATAAACTGTATAGTTTGTTGCTTGATAACAAGATAATAATAAGGAACAACATTGTATTGCACATCTAATATTCTTTATACTTCATAATAACTTGATTACTTGGTCTTCTATGTAGCAGTTACACTTACGCTAAACTACTAATATATATCGGCAATAGTCCATAAAGTGAAACTTTGTAACCGATCTAATTTCTGAAGTAAATATTTACATAGTAGTAGTGTTTTAGAGCATAACATTTACATATACCGATGACAATTACACAAGATAAAAGTGTTGAATATATTGCGCAAATAAACATTGCACTTTTATACCATTCGATTCATATAATGATAATTGACGGTAATATTTCGAAAATTTGAATCTATGCTTTTACGAATTATAAATATAACAAATTTTTTGTTACTTTCGATTTCAAAAAATTCGCAACAATTATTACAGGAAAAAAAATCACGAAAAATAATATTGCATGGAGTCGCATGAAATTTTAATAACAATTGTTTTTCAGCTTTTTTATGCAGCAATTAATGTTTCGAAGTAAAAAAAATGCAGTTATATTTTTGCTAGAATATTTTATAACAAAAAAATTGTTTCAAAATTTTTTTATACACGAACTTCAATTATTATTCAATAAAAAAATAACAAATAAAGATATTTAACAATTTCCAAATATCTCCTATATAAGAGAATGTTAATTATTCGACAAATTGCAAGCAATCTTTAGTATTCTAATTTCAGAAAATATTTCGCTTTCAACTCCTTTTACAGTTCCCTTGCGTTCTAATAAGTATCTACAGTTCACACCTTGGCTAAATTAGCGAACTTAATCCAGCTCTCAGTATATACACAATACAATTATGCAAGTGTAACGTGTAATAAAACCACGGTGATATCAGAGAGATACAGAAATGTTCAGACCGAAATGTTTCCGCTTTATGCTTCACTATTATTCTAGTAGCAATACGTTAATCTATTTGGAAGGAAGAGAATAAAAGATCTCTCTACAGAGAAATTTGGATTAAAAAACGAAATTTGATTCTGTCATTTAAAAAGTATAATACTTATTTTAGTCATACGTAGATATATTTAGTTTGTTTACCATATTTACTTATGCAAAATTCTACATTTATATTTTACAAAAAATAAAAACAATTCATATTATGATATATAGTTCTAAAAAATGAACAAACACACAGTCAATATAAAATTTATTGTATTTTAAATTACTCTCTTTATATTTTATTAATGAGAAAGAACATAATTATAAAACGCAATAAATTAATTGGACAGATTCTATATATCAATTGACACAAACTTCCCTAATCGAGATAACCTTAAAGGAAAAGCAGAGACTCGAGTAGCGATCGGCACACAGAATATTGATTAATTCAAATCATCAATTTCAAAGGGAAATTCAAGGAGACCTACTATAATGTTTATGCATATATATATCCTCGGACAGTATACGTATGCATAAGCACTACATGTATGCAACGGATAATTAAAATAGAAGATAAATATTAGTAACATACCATATATCGTAATGTGTGGTTAATTTAGAAATTTAATAAAAAATAGTATAGATAAGCATATGCTAAAAATAGTTGCAGACTAATACTTTGATCTATTAATCATTAAAAATCATTTTTGAAAAAAATTTAAATCATCTACTGAGTTTTATCGACTTTTATGTTTCTGAAATTTAGACTTTCCCAAGAATCACTCTCTTTATCAAGATTTACGCTACAACACAAGCTACAGAAACAAGTTTTGAAAGCATAACGAGATTGCGTCTGTCTGTTTACTCAAGAATTCATAGCATTCTATCCGATGCCTAATTAAATATTCTATACATGAGTGAGTAAACCATTAGCATCGTCGTAATTCAACTAGATGAAATAATTGAAAATTAAGAACAAAATAATAAGTTTCTTGGAAAAATTTTGAAACCTCAAATAGATAGCTAATTTTTCTTCTTTTAAAAAACATTTAAAAAATAGCAAAGATTAAATAGAGATTCTATAAAATCGGAATTCCTATTAATAAAAGCAATCATGTATTGATATCGGTACATGAATAACAATATTCTATCGATTCTTTAATATACCTTGCCACTTCATGAAAAAAAGACAATAACATACAAACGATATCAGCGATTTTCCTAGCAATCGGCAGGAGTCATTTCCATACGAAAGCTATCAAAAAAAACGACGACAAGAAATAAGAAAAAATATCGCGCCGTTGAATCTATAATTCAATTTGTTTCACACACATTGCAAGAAGCAAAAAATAAAAAGGCGATGATACCGAATTGAATCTGCCTGTGTGCATAATCTGTATTGATTTATTCGATATTTTCTTCTTAAGTTATAAGAAACGCTCGCAATACGAATAGCAATTTCTCTCAAGGAGAAATCAACCCGATGAGATGCCAAAGGTACATCATGACAGGAAATTGTGTTCGCATCGCTTTTGAGTGCTACTTCATTAACAGCAATAGAGAATGTTGTTTGAAAATAGGAACACAGTACATCCTGCCGATATTCTGTCCACTAGCCAGAAAGGATGGGCGCGCAAGCAATCCCATCATGTTAACTCTGTCCCAACAGTTAAGCAAACAAAGCGACACTCCTTGACCACCTGTAAACTATACGAGTTATATTTCGTAATCAAATTTAAGTTCGTGGGCAATATATGGATATAATAGACATCGCAGAATAACAAGACACACAGAATAACTGGCTTTCATAAATGTTAATTCAAAAATATGTACACACACACACACACACACACACACACACACACACGCGCGCGCGCGCGCACACACACACACACACACACACACACACACACACAGAGAGAGAGAGAGAGAGAGAGAGAGAGAGAGAGAGGATGATAGTTTTAGATTAAATATTCTAAAAGATAACAACTAATTCATATCAAAAAAACTTTATACAACCAGATATCCAAAATGACTTACAATTAGTTTCAAAGATATAGAATGGATCCCTATAAGTTAAAAGTATAAGTTAAAAGAAAAACTTCAAACTCGGACACTCGATATCTTAGCCATTTCGAACATACGAAATGTTTACTTTACAGGTAATCGTCGTACAACATGTGGACGTCTGTATGTTCAGTAACGGCAAATTCAAGAATGTTGTAGCTCTTGTAAACTCGCAAGAAGATTGTCCTCTAGGTCCAGGTGGTAATTTGCGAAAAATTTACACTCTCAGGCTAGTTAAAGGCACAACTAAAAATTGGATCGCATTGGAGGACAGCTATGCGAAAACTGGAGCAAGTCTGGCATCAACGGTTACTAATCCTCGGAACGGACCTGATGATAGGAACGTTTATACGATTTATGTATCTTATTATGTGAAGGTAATTTTAAATATAAAAAAGGAAATAAAGATCATCAGATAGACCTATTATAGGAAATAAATATATAATTTTCACTTAAAACATTAGAAGACCTGAACTATTGCAAAAAAAAAGTGTGAAAATTTTTTTATTATAAGAATTCAAATTCTGGAAAAAATTTATTATATAATATATTAGATACTTTACTTCAAATAAAAATGAATACAAATAAAGTATAGTTTGACATTATCGAAAACACGTATTGTTACATTGATTGATTGCAATATTATTTTAAAGAAAAATAAGACACCTTTTTCGTCGATTCTATATCCATTTAATTTAAGCAAATTGATTTATTTTAGATTGATTATTTAACTTTAGTTATCAATCTAATTATAGTATGAAATTGTTACAGAATATTATAAAAAATATTTTATGAAGATTCTTAATTTTTTTATCATTTTTTTCTTTAAGGTCAAACTGTTCATCTCAGCGATGGGTGGTGAAGTATCTTTGAAGTTGCCATTCACGTTGATGCACAGTAACATAGATGCAGATCTTGTGGGATTTCCGTCTCCTACTCGAGAAATACCAAAAGAATTTGAAAAAAGCACGAATGAAAACACAGGGAAATCTGATAGCAGTAGTAGTCATCAAAATAAGGAGAATAAACTGGAGGCCATTAAAGAACAGAAAGAATCAAGAGTAACTGATGTGGACCTGATAGAGCACTGCGAGGAAAGCGACAGCACCTGAGAGCGGGCGCAACAAGGCGACGCGATGTCGCGGCCGTCTGTCAGAAAAAGCAGTGATGCGAAGGTTATCAAGAATTCCAATCACAAAACTTGTAGACTCAGCGTCAGTATTCAACGAGCTTGGTGTTGCTTCAGAAGGGCCTCTTAGTAAACGGAATAGAAATGGAATTCTCGTAGTATCAGTGACAATTGATAACATTTTGCTTTGCACCATCGCATCGTTGTGATTCTTCTTAGTTTTTCATAGAAAAATCTCATGACGATTATACGAAATAAAATAAAATAAAATAAAATAATGTATAGTGAATTCTGTTAATTGAATAAGTCGTTAAAATCATTGATGTATACATAAATATGGATATCTTTTTTTTTTAATAAAATGCAGATTCGGAAGTTATCAAATATATGCAATCTTAAGAAAACACTGAACAACTTATTTAACTTTATATTTCGTAGAAAAAATTGTATAGAAGTGCGATTAATTAAAATACTGTATTTTCATGAAATATTGTGAAAAGTTGTACGTCATTCATATCATTCATATTGTTGTATAGATCGTAGCAGAATTTTAATCGCTCTCAATAGAGGAAACGTTTCAATTATAAACATAATATTCTAATCTATGTCTATGGTTTTAATGTGCATATCTTCGTTATAACCAAGTGTATGAAGTTGCTACTAATATATCATACGTAAATTATATTTCTCAGTATGAAAGAAGATATATTTCATTAAAAAATTATGATTTGTTAGCATTGCAATTTTTTTATCTACAGCTTTTATCAAGCGGAAAAAGATTTATCTTCCAAGAAATACATATTCCTGTATATTTACGTAGAGTAATCTTAAGATATACGTATATATGTAATATATTCTTGTAAGAATTAGGAGAATTTTATCGTTAACTTATATACTTAAAACTTCGTGAATGTAAATCGCTTAAAACTATTTGCGTTTATATCTTCCTACTCATTTAATATAAGAATATTCCTACTGCCATCCTAATCATTTCAACCAGATTCTGAGTAATTCATTTCGAAAACACATGAAAGAATACGCGAGACATTGACTGATATTCACAGTCATTCTTCTTTAAGATCATCTTAAGTACAGCTTTATGATGGATTTATGATGTCTTAATCCTCAGTACCCACAAAGGATTAGCGTAACCCATTCGATTTTCATAGTTCAGATATTTTTTTCGATCTCATTTGCAAAATATCTTTTGTGCTACGACATTGTAGACTTTCCAACTCAAAAATTCTTTTTTTTCAGTTTTCAAACGATAGATTAAAAAAATTAGTTAAAATCGATACGCACTACAATCTGAGATACAAGCAAAAGAAAAAACGCTAGGTTACAAATACTTGGACGTGGATAGATAGAGATTTTTTTGAGATGTGAGGGTTAAGATGATTTTTTTGAGATGTAAGGGTTAAGATGATCCTTAAGATGATTTTATAATGAAATATAAAAAGGCTATGAATACCTACAGAATCATATTAGCATTTTAGAACATTATTTAAGATAGTCTTAAAATAAGAATTGATTATGAACCCAAATTATTTTATCGTTCTTGTACATAAATTGTAAACTTAGCTTTAACCATCTATATAAAGTTATATCTATATAAATATCGAATTAAAAATATCAAAAATATTTTTTCAAGGAGATAAAGATCTATTTTTTATTATAACAATTAATGTACAAATTATCCCACAATCACTAGATAAAATTTGAATTGTATATTTCTCGATAATTGTAAATTTAATTTCTTTTTGAGGATCTTGAAAAATTCTTCTCTAAACAAGAATGACAGGTTTCGATCTCATTTAATCAACATAAAATATTTTAAAATATTGTATTCACAAATGAAAGTATATTTGAACTTAAGTAAAAGAAATTATCTAGGCATATCTACAATAACAACTGTAGGAACATTTTTTTATTTTTATATAAACTTTAAATCCATTACATTTATCATTAATATTTAATGACAATGAAATACATTGCACCATTACTATTTTTATGTCTATAAGTAATATATCGACTGACCAATCACACGAAAAATTACAAACTAATACGACTAATAAAAAAGTACCTAATAGTAGTCATTTCCAAACGGTATTACACAAATGTCAAATAATACTTCAATTATTTCTTTATTTATAAGAAAGATATGTAAAGATGTACAGATTGTATCTTTAACATTGTAAATAATAAATACAACATATAAGTATATTGGATTTTCATAAAAGTTCATATGAGTTCCAACAGATGTTAATCGAAATTTAATCCAAATCATTCTTAAATTTTATATAATGTGTATAATTTATAGTTACAGTTTATAATTATTAAATAGACAAATTATATAAACAAATTACGAATTAATTTCTCATCCATATTTATAAGATATTTTTTTTAATTATTTAAATGTCATGTTATTATTTCAATGTTGCCTATCCCTATATAGATTATAACGCTGTTCACATGTGATTGTTTTTATAACTGAATATAACTTCTTTGCACTTAAAATGAAATAAGTATATGTGACAAATGTGAAACAAAAAAAAGATTCTAGTGTAGCAATAAAAAATAAATTTAATATATATATTTTAGACTCACCATGCCACTGTGCTCTTGCGTATCCTCTGACAATCTTTTTGCTAGTTTTTCCAACATCATCCTGTACGTTGACTAAAATATACTTAAATCTTCCGTGGCCATCAATGTCTACATCAGGCACTTTGTCTAATAACTGAGACATTTTGACGAATCGACGTATACCTGTGACAAAATGTACACAACAATAAGCACAACATACGACATAATGTGACGAACAAATTGTTTCTATTTATATTTATGTACACACATCGTTGCAAACGAGCACATTGGCTGCTTTCTCTATTTAGTGACACAAGTCATCACAAATATTCTATTCTATTTTTTTAACATTCAATAAGAAACAAAAATAAGATGATACTTATGTCAACTTGTACCAAATGGAAAATATCTATTGTTAACAATAATTGAAATTTTCCGACAGCTTAACGAATTGACGCATACTTACTATACTTGTAACAAAGTACATAGGCAACAATAACATACAGAATACAACATAACCTGAAGCGAACTATTTCTATTTACATCCATGTATCGCACCACTAATAACATTCATCAATAACGACGTACTACTAATCAAAATAACACGGAATAAACATATCTCAAATATTTTTACGCGTGACGTGATATTATTTGTTGAAATTATCACAAAATACCTCTTAAAGCAAGTTGCCGGCTGCTCTGACCGCTTGTTAATCCAAACTTTAAAATTGCAGCCATGAGCGGCATCACATAATTCAAACGCGTGATTGGCTGATTTAGACTCTTGATTTTTTTAAACCACAGTTTAGTGCATGGTGTAAAGACTTAAACGCAATAGGCACAGGCAATAGGCATAGGCAATAACAAGCCGTCCAATCAGATCTGGAGTATACATTCGATATTATATCCCAAACCACTGATTGGACGGCTCGTTATTTCCTGTGCCTATTGTATTTAAATCTTAAAAATATAAGGTATAAGATCCTGCACACAATAGAAAGAATAAGGAATTAAGAATAAAGAATAAATAATTTTAACATATCAGAAATCGGATACATCGGAATACACGATTAAAATCTTTAGTATTGTGTCAAATTCACTCTATTGTGCATCTCGGGAGTAGCTTTACCTTATATTCTTTCTATGCGTCATACGACATCTAACATATTTATGCCAGTTCTACAATAGAGTCGCAAGACGTAAATCGTAAGAAATTGGTCACTCACAGTTAAATGTGAGAAGAATAATTGACTATGACTAGTTAATTTCTTATAGCTTACCGCTTACGTCTTTATTGTAGAACAGGATTTGAGCACAAGAATTGTCGTAACACTTAGGCTTAGTTAACTTAAGTTGTAGACGTAAGTAAATGCACAAGCTTTTGGCGTACGTCCTCATAAGCCGGTTCTATTTATCATTAGTTGTAAGCTGATCACAAATTTGTTACGACAGCCAATATTAGCGTTAATTTCAAAATGCAAGCTTCAGATTGGCTGTCGTAATAAACTTGCGATCAGCATGCAACTCATGTAGAACTGGCAATAAGTTGTACGTTATACGTGAAAACTTGTGCGTTACTTACGTCTACAACTTAAGTCTCTAATGTTGATTCTATAATGAGTCGATAGTCGGAAGTCTTAATCTTAATCGGTAAAATTGGCCAATCAGTTATTCAAGTTAGCTATTGGTCAATTTCATGATAAGACTTAGGACTACCGATTACCGACTCATTGTAGAATCGTAAATACATATTATGACAATTCTTGTGCTCAATCCAGGTCGAGTTCACATCTTAACAAAAAAGCGGAAAGCGGAAAAACGGAAGCCAAATAGCTATATAATTTAATATAATATAATTTGAGTGATTGCAAGGATAAAGGTTGAAAATACCCTGATCAATTTAAATTTTGATAAAAATAGATTAAATCGATGTGTTTTTACACGAAATGAGAGATATTAAACGTTAAATCTCGTCTACAATAGTAGTCCCACAGGTTGTGTCGCATGTCGCGAGGAGTAGCGTCATAGAAAAATTTGTCACATGTCAAAAGAGTGTCGCTAAATGAGCGTCTACACAGAGAGAAACCTGAGAGAGGACGACCCAAAACCTGCAACCGCAAAATGCTGCCACGCACTACTGCCCTCTGACAAAGTGGATGTAAATTACATAGCAACGTCCATTTTTCTTAGGATACATCCACTTTTCAAGGCTGGAAATCAATATTCGGTATATATAATCGTGCTACAACCGTTTTGCAACTATTTCATGATTGTCTGCTGAAATAGAAAACTATTCCTCTTGATCTAAAAGCATAATTCAATCAGCGCCGAGAAAACTTCCAACAATTGCAAAATAAACATTCTGTTGAACAAAGCCAATGCATTATTAAAACAACTAATCAGCGCTATTCCGTACTTTTCCATGCAAATTTTGTGTGCTATGTTCATATAGTATGTTAAAGATTATCCAGGATGAATATAATTTAAACACTAATTTTGTGTTAATAATTTGCTTATTAAAATAAAATATAATTTATGAAATTGTAAAAACAATTATCGCTGTTGTAGTTTTAAATTTTACAATTAATATTTACGATCTTATAACAATTTTTTCAACTGCTTTAACGCACATATATACTATCATTTTTCCGCATCGTGTGAATAAAGCACGTTAAAATCGTACGTAATGCTCCTTGTTTTTTATCTTAATATCTGTATATCTTATAGTATGTTATTTTGCTTGATTCATCTCAACATTATGCGATTCGATCATATCAATAGCATCAAATTATATTAATCTCTCAAAATATGACGGTTTATTACAAGAACACGGTTTAGATGACTATGGTTTTGGACACAATGATGCACTCTCTGTTCCGCAATATCAAATGAAGAATATCGCTGATTGATTGCTTTAATGACGCATTCTCTATTCCACTATGTGATTTTACCCTTATAGTCATAGCCAACTAATCAAAATCTTTTGTTTCCTTCCACTCCATGGAAAAGAAGAATTTCGATTCATTTATGCACTGTGCGTCACTATGCGATAATGCAAGTCTGTGCTGCGGCCTTAATCTTATGGCTTAAGCTCTGCGCACAATGGAAGAAATATTATGAATATTTTAGGAATAGAAATAAATATTAAGATTTCAATCTATCAAAAACTGTTTGTATTCTTATGTAACTGATATCTGATAAGTTGAAATCTTAATATTTATTCCTGTTCCTAATACTTGATATATTGTGCACAAGCCCTTAACTCCGGATCTATAATAGATGTTTTAAATGTAATATTACAAGTTTCGGCTACCGGATTGCCTTCTTCAGACATCAATTTATCGCAATGATCGATGTACAAATGAATTACTGAAATTACACATATTCCTTACAATACAAGCCTAAGTGAATCTTCATGTAGAAATCGACATTGTTCGCACATAATTGAATAGTCGAATGTGTTCAATGTCTCTCGGAGCAAGATCTAATCGAGAAACAAGATAAACAAATTTTTTCTTATGAAAAAACTAAAATCAAGTTAAATGAAGAAGCATGAAATTCTAATAATAAAAACTCATCAAAAAGGCCATTTGTAACATAAGTTACAAGTATGTTTTAAACTTAAATCATAAAAAATTGACCAATTACAGTCGAATGCGAGGAAAATAATCGACTATAATTCATCTATTTCTTATGACTTAAGACTGATAGCGTTTTTCATTGGCAGAGCTGGTACGCACTCAGTGCACCTTAAAGCCATTGTATACAAATCGACGTAAAGATGTATGTTTAATAAAAATATAGAAATATAGAAAAATATAGAATTAGACCGTAAAAATCTCAATATCTTTTATTGTGGTATTTGATAAAATATACATTTTATTAATTAAGATACCTCACTTTTACCAGATGTATAAGCTTAAATCCGCTGTTTTTTTAATCAGAAAAACACATTTTTTTTTCTTAGGAAGCAAAAACAAATTTATTCAAAGTACTTGCCCTCACTAACTATACATTTTTCCCATTTCTTTCGGGCAATTTGTATATACCACGCCAAAAAAATTCCTCATCTTTCGAGGCAAACCACTCATCAAGCCATTTTCGGACGTCTTCGTAAGAATCGAAGTGCCACTCAGCGAGCACGGCCCATCAACGAAAACAGGTGATAGTCAGATAGGTAATAGCCAGGTCTGGTAAGCGGGATGGGGTCACTTCCCAGTTGAGTGTCTCCATGTAGTTTTGGACCATTGTTGACGTGTGCGATGGTATGTTGTCGTGGAGGAAAATCAGCTTGTCATGTCTTTTTCGATAATGCGATCTTTTTTCACGCAGAGCATGGTGCAATTTGATCAGTTGTTGGTGGTAACGGTGAGCATTAACAGTTTCACCAGGTTTTAACAGCTTATAGTAGATGACACTCTCCTGATCCCACCAAACGCACAGCATCGTCTTCCGTCTGAAGCGATTTGGTCTTGAGGAAAAAGTTGATGGTTGGGCGGGATCAATCCAAGATTTCTTGCGTTTAGGATTCTGAAAATAGATCCATTTTTCATCGCCTGTTTTCACAATTCGATGCAGGAACTACTTTCTTTTTTGTCTGCAAGCAGAATTTGGCATGTGTTTTGTCATCGCTCCATCTGCCTATCGTTCAGTTCATGCGGCACCCATTTTCCTTCTTTTTTTGAATCTTTCTCAGGGCATGTAGCTGCATGGAAATGGCTGCTTGAGAAACACCCAATTGCTCGGCAAGCATTTTTTGCGATTGAATATCATCCTCGTCTAAAAGAGCCTGCAATTGACAGTCCTCAACCTTCCTGGGCCGATTTCACGCTTCTTGTTATTCAGGTCAAAATTGTCATCATTGAACCGGCGAAACCAATCTCTGCACGTTGTTTCCGATAAAGCATTGTTGCCATAGGCCTCCACAAGCATTCGATGCGATTCGGCAGCCGATTTCTTCAAATTGAAACAGAAAAGCAAAGCTTTCCGCATATGCTTTTTTTTTAGCAAAAAACTAGACATGAATACGAAAGAAAAAATGTATGTTGTTGTATGAAATTGCTGATGATGTGCACTGGTTAATGTTGACAGATGTCATAAAAAAAAAATGTGTTGTGTGCCCAGGGTAGCTTTTTACGCTCACTAATGCCACCTATGAGCAAACAGCATTTAAGCTTATACATTCAGATTAGATTAATAGTCGGTCTTAGAAGATTGCAACACTTTTTTACAGAATGCAGCCTACTTACCGAGCAATTGGTTCTTATTTGTGGATCCATAAGTAAGAACTCCGTGAGCAGACTGCATTTTAAAACCCATTGTTAAAAAAAAAATTGTTACAACTTTTTAGTCTGTGTACAATAGCTTTAATGTGCACTGAGTACGTACCAAGCCTTTGCCAGTGAAAAACGCCACTCTATTAAAACTCTATTGTAGATCCAGAGTAAGACCCGATTATTCCATCTTTTGGTAAATTTTAACTATTGGGTAAGTAGCAAGATTACCCAATTACAAACGCGAATTACCAGATTTACCTACATTGTTAAAAATTTCATGAAATTTAATATACTTTTAAGTTACACAATTTAAATTTAATTTCATGACATTACATTAAATTTAATATATTTATAACTGAAAAGTATTATATAAGTATGTACATGTACATAAAATTTAATGTATTTTTCACAAAATTTATAAAAAAATATGTTAAATTTATTAAATTTAATGTATACATTCATTACATTTAAGTAACTTAATTTTCAGTTAAATCATATATTACTTTTAGGCCGGTATTCATAGTCAGTTCTTATTTCAAGACCATCTTAAGTAATGTCTTAAAATGCTAATGTGACCCTCTGATTGATTCGTGATATCTCAAGACAGAACTTAAGACGATGTTGAATAAAAAACTACGAATATTGGCCTTAATTTTGTTCATAATCATGAACTTCATTTACATGTAAAGGAAGCTCGTGATTACATTTCTAATAGAGTTCCTTTAGTAAGAGTTAAGACATAAAAACGGAAGAACGCCATTGCTGGGTGCCGAAAACATCACAGTTCCATCATGGTTGACAGTTGATAATCCGATTTCGCGTTCGCGCTTCTACACTATGAAACAGTTGCTGACATCAATTTACAAATTTACTATCACATCAAAAGTATATGCAAATGGCGGCGTTTAAAGGGACTCGAAATCTGATCAATCACAAACTCGTGCCCCTCATGACCTGACTCTTATTGAAAGAATTCTAATTTCTAACAGTGTAGATCCTCAAGGGAAAGTCTGGCAAAGCAATATTCAAGGTTTGATTGATGCAGCCATTATCATGCAAATTTTATCCTTATTTAACGTTCGATAAAAAACAAGAATAAAAATTGATATTCATAGTCAGTTTCTATTTCAAGACTGTCTTAAGTAATGTTTTAAAACACTAATGTTAATACATTATACAGAAGGATAAAATGATACATAATACGCATCACGTGAAATGAAACACACCTAAAAATAAATGATGCATCATATATATATGAAATGGAATCATCCTATGTCTTTATTATTTATGTTTTTAATATCTTTTTTATTTTACATTTAGATACAAGATTTATCAATTTAATAGATTTATTTTTCACATATATGTATAACTTATCTTGTCAGATATTTTTTGTTTCTAAATTAAAAACGTTGTCTTCACACGTTTGCAATTTTCTATTTTAACAATAGATAACACGCTGATTAGTTTATGTACGCGCCGCCTAGGTGAATATATTAAAATGAACTAATGTCTGAAATTTTATATGAAAGTTGACCGTGCATAATGCTCGCATTATTTCATGTTTTTAATATCTTCTTGTTTAATATTTGATAAATGGCAAAGACAAAATGATTTCATGAACATTGTGAGCATTAAGTGGAACGCAGCCTTTAAGACTCTTTAACTATTACATATGGCGGATCAAAAGTTGCGACTACATTGTTTTATTATAGAAACATTAATTCAAACACGAAGTGGCATCTTTTTTCTTGAGAAACAGAGTAACTTTTCGACAGAGTAACTGATTTAAAGTAGCAGCAGTTCGTATATATTTCGGAGCATGAATCTTTTGCAATTTAAAATGTAGCAGTTTTCAGAATACGGTATGGAATAGCGATAAATCTGTGATTTTTTTTACATCCAAATGCATAATATAGAAATGAGAAAATGGAATTTCCAGAAGGAAACGTTTTTGCTGTATGTCATTGAAAAATCCATAGGTTCAATCTGATAGAACAGGATTCATATCAATTACACTGATAATCGATAGGATTTCGAGTGCTTCATTAAGGGCAATAGCATCATCATTAGTAATTGATAGTTGAACAGAGAATTCTTCTGGAGAAGATGAGGAATACGGAAGCAGCAATAAAAATGGATAAATGCTCATTATTCGAATAAAACAGAATCAATCCATAGGATTTTATATGTAAGAAATGTAGCAAGAAAGGGCATTTCACAAGAGATTGCAGAGCAGAGGATACAAAGCAAGTCAGAGTAATGTACCTCTCCTACTTTCGTTTGTACCTCTCCTACTTTCGTTTATAAGTCAAATGAAGTACAAAAATAAGTTATATGTGCAACTTATAATAACAGTATACTTATATAAACAGTATACGTATTAAATAATTTTAATGTTTAATGTTTTTATTTTACAAGACCGTTATTCATGAATAATTCTTAAGTTTAAAAATATGTGATTAATATAAGGTTAATATTGGGTTGTCCGGAAAGTTCGTGCCGATGAAGGAAAATTTAAACACAGAAAATTTAAATTTTAGTATATATTTATTAAATTATATAGGTTAGTCGGCACGAACTTTTCGGACAACCCGATATATGATTTAAAAATATAACACGTAATATGAAATGTTTTTATATATTATTGAATATTATTATTTTATGTGTAGTTTTTCATAAAAGAAGAATGAAATATTATTAAGACAAAAATATATGTTTATTATTTGTTTATTACAAAGTATTAAAACAATACAAAATAATTCGTTTTCTGTGATTTATCGGACGATTATTTTAAATAACATGAAGGTTAATATTTATATACTATTTCCAAATATTTTACATGTTTTAATTACAGGTTACGTTAACTTGTAATTATTAAAATAATAATATATTAATATATATATAGACATGTGTAATATATATAGACAATGTGAAATATTTAGATTATATATTATAATTAGATTACATCAATTTTACCTATTAAAATATTCTAAAATTGCATCTCTTTTATTATTAATGTGTGTATTATTTATATATTGCGTTTGTAGAATGGCATTATTATATATTTGAAGATTAATTGCAGCTAGAATTATTTCCTGTTGAGCAATATTATGTAAAATAGCTGTTGCCACAATAATAGGAAGTGTCTTTTCAATTGTTTGAAACCGTGTTCCAACTGATAAAATTGCAAATCGTCGTTTCTAAATTCCAAAGCAATTCATTTTTCCATTTTTGAGCGTTCGAATTTGCTTCATTATAAAGATGCTCTGCTGGTGTTGTGGGATTTAGTCGAGTCATTAGATATAATAAATTTGAATAACCAGAGTCTCCAAGGAATAAACCATCTCCAAATCTATCTGCTTCAAACAATGTTTTAATTCTTGAATTATTGAAAATAGTGGAATCATGTATAGATCCTGGCCAACGCGCTACTATATCAGTAATTTCCAATCTTGCATTAATAATGACTTGTACATTTATTGAAAAAAAAAAAAATCTTTTCTGTTACTAACTATTATTAGTTAAAAAAAAAGTTATACCGTAAAAATATATCATGAATTCTTCATTTAATAGAAATTTAAAAGAAATATAAAGAGAATTACGTAAATATGTACAATAAATGTTACATATGTAAATTCCTTATTTTTAATTAATAAATTAATCGTTTTGTATGTATATTTTATATTAATACATTTCCTTTATTATACAGCTAGCGTATATTTTTTGTATAAAAGTTTTAAAATAATGACTAGAATTTTAATTGTAATTACTACTTTAATTTATTTAAACTTTCACATGCATAAAAATTTTTTTTTATATAGAATCTAATTCATTTTTATAGATTTAAAATACGGATTCAGATGGATTGAAAATTTCCAATCCATTTCAATCCATTTTTGTTTGCTGAATATGTACGTACATTAGTTCAATTGTAGAAAATAGACCAGGATCCCTTTTTGAGCACATATGAATAATTTTCGCATATGAAAATGACAGTTTTTCGATTAGTCGATTGTATACGGAATTGCTATTTTTATGCGATATTTGTTCAAGAATAGGCCTCTGTAATGTGCCGGACGACGACTGCGATATCTATAAGTAATCTATTGAAATTCGTTAGAGAATCTCTATGCACACAACATGTAATTGCAAAATATGTGTAGTTTTATATATTTCGTAACAATTGTGTAACTTTCTTTCGTATTTAAAAAATTATAAAATTTTCTGATATTTTTCCTTATTCCTAATATTGAAAAAGTTTAAAAATTTCAATAGATTTCAACTAAAATTCTGTTTTCCTATCAATTCATTAAATTTCATTGAATCTCAGGAAATTTCCCGAGACTTGGCAATCCTGCTATTGCTCGCAGGCAATTGGACGCCCACGAGCAGGGTGCCCATCTGTCGATCTTTGTCAGTTACATGATGAAAAGATAACCAGAATAATGGGGACTAGGGTCACAGCAAGACAGAGCTTCTTCGAAGTGTGGCGGGGGATGTATTCATGACTATCTAAATCCTTTTGGCTACACCCCTAAATCGAAATGGAAGTTTTGCTCTTACTAACTTGTCGAATGAGCCTAATTTCGTTAAATTGGGAGGTAGCGATTCTAAATAAATACCGATGAAAGTGTGTATAGCGCTGTATTAAGTGGCGGTGTAGTAGCGGCGTAATAAATTTTCTAACCTCAATAGTCAACCGTTAATTTTAACGCTAATATCTCGGTTTGCGGGGCAGAGCAACGCTTATTTCTGCCAGATTCGCAAATTTTATTTATCGCAAAACCGCGTCGAATAATTTTATTTATGAGCTGGGTATGCTAAGTTGTATCATTACTAAATTTTTTAACACTTTAAATTGGCATATCTTTAAATAATTTAATAAAATTAAATGTGTAAAATAATAAATAATAATATTACATAACATTAAAAATTACAATATGATATATGAATAAGAAACATGTACAATAGATTTTATTATCATGAAATCCGCATGAATGATTAATTTTCGTGTACAATTAATCGATAGAAATTGGATTGGCTAATTCACTCGAAAACGTCACAGACTATCGACTCAAGTGTGCTTAATAAACATATTATATTTTTCTTTTCGTTTTTGTTGAAAAAATATGTTCAAATTTTAATCTTATCTACATTACAAAAGATATTTTGCAATAATTTATGTAAGTAACAATTCTACTTTATCTCCTGATTTATAAAAAATTCTTAAAATTTTATATTGCAAGAAGTTATTTTTTAAACTTTTAAAAATTTTACTTTATTGGAACTTTTTAAAATATTATACAGGGTTTGCAAAATAATAAATCTTTCGCATAGGGGTGAAATGGACTAAACTGAAGAAAAAAATATCCTCTATCATTTTGCAATTTTTGTAATAGTTAATAAGATATTAACTGCTAAAAATTGCTGAAAATTGGTTTTCAATAATTTTTTATTCAAGTACGATCAACTTTACAGAAAAACTACAAGAGACGAAAATTATTTATTTTCTTCTCATAGAATTCTACGAATTTTTTCAGAATTTTGATTAAATACTGTGCTACTCAACTTTTAGTATTGCATTTTCTTATTTTTGCCAACATGAGAAAATACGTATTAAAATACGGTATTAAAAAATTCTGAAAAAATTCTTAAAGCTTTATGAGAAGAAAATAAACAATTTTTGTCTCTACAGTTTTTCCATAAAGTTAATAGTATTTGAGTAAAAAATTATTGAAAACCAATTTTCGGCAATTTTTAGCAATTAATATTTTGTTAACTATTACGAAAATTGCAAAATGATAGAGGATTTTTCTTCTCAATTTATTCATTCTGCCCCTATGCGAAAGATTTATCATTATTTTCCAAACACCCTGTATACTAAAATATAATATTGAAACGTTATATTCCATTTTCTTTTTGGGAAAATAAAAAAATCGTTTTAATTATAAAACATGGAAAAAGTTTCTGAAACATTTGTATCTTAATAAGATTAATAAAATTACATTTATTACGATATTTTTATTTGTAGCATTGTTTTATATATTTTTCTATTGTATTACTTAATTTTATTAAATATTAATCTTTATATTTTATAAATATTATTAATCTTTTATTAATTTTTTACAATTGATCTTTCCTCGCGTTATAAAAGAACATTGACGAGGCCCATCTTCAAAAATTCGTTTTATAAACATTTTCAACTCAAAATTATTTGATCTATCAGTGATTTTTTATCATGAGTCACAGTTAATCTTATAGGGTTTTTCATAAACAGAATTAGTATGCATTCAATGCACTTTAAAGCCGTTGTACACAAATCATAACATAAACATATACGTTTAATAAAAATATTAAACGAATTAATTGTAATTCAATACATTTTATTGTGTATATCTATTTGATAAAATATACATTGATTATGAAATTCGCCAATCACTCATTCGGCAACCATTTATAACAATCACTTAGTATCATGATTGGCCATTGGGACGACCAATCAACATCTTTAACACCAGTCATGCATTCTAATTGGTAGAATCCGACTAGCTCTCATTGAGGCCTACTGTCTGTATCATCGTCGCAGCCAATACGATGGCAAGATTCTAATCTAAGCTAAAGACCAATAAGAAACCGATCTATATGTGTTGCCGGCTTTATTCTTCTCCTGCTGTGCTGTAATCTTTGACCAGGCTTGCATGACATCGATATGCATCAGTATCTAACGAATGGATTCAATGGATCATACTTTTGTTCCGTATTCACTGCAGAGATAATCCACGGTAAGGAAAAAGAAGTTTTCCCATTCGTCACTATTATGTGAGAACGCGTGGCTAAAATTAAGACAAAATGGCGGACTGATACAACACTTTTAATGCGCGTTAGGTATGTTATTTTGTCTGTTGAGCTATATATTCCGACAGAGAGACGAATTGCGGAGCAAATAAGGAAACTCAACCGACTATTTCGTTTTGCGCGAGTGATATTCAGTGATTGATTCAGTTTCACACGAGTTGAGGCTTCATTTGACCTCGATTTCGTGGCGCCAAAATTTATTTCGATACAATCACAAACATGAGCTCAATTATCCGGTTGCGTTAGCTGGCCCCAGTGACAACTAGTGGCAATTTCATCTTTAATATTTGCTCACACGTTAACGGAGGATGTCTACACAGCCTAAAGCACGTGGTATGAAAAATTTTCATATATAATTTTTAATTATTTAAGCTTGAATATTTGCCTCCTTTCCTTGACTATTTTTTTTCTGCTGCAAATTCTTATGGAAAATTGATCCTGAAATATTATGGAGCAGGGTATAATAATGAAATATTGGGAATCGTAAAACTATGCATTTATTTATAAGTAATATATTTTATGTATAACATCTCTGCAGTGTACAAACATAATCATTTACATGTATACTACATAAATAGATGCATACATCTTATGTATTGTTACAATATATGTATGCCTAAATTAATGCTTTCATATCAATTTCCTATGAGACATACACTATCTTATAATTTTTAGATAAAATCATGTTTTTTTATAGATATAATTATTTTATTGAAAATATTGACATATACATATGAACGTACATTATTTGAGTAAAGTTTAAAACAACAACAAAATAACATATATGTTTAATATTAGATAATAAAATTGTTTAAAAACTGTCTTTTCATAGAAGAACAAGCAATCTGAAATCTTAGATTTCATTATTTGATCTTGGCAAAGGTTTCTTCATTGTTTGAAGTTGTTTATGGCTGCGTTTTGATATTCACTGCCAATGTTGAAACTGTACAGTATATGTTACACTATAGATTTTCAGCACTGACAGTGAATATCAGAATGTACCCTATGTATTCATCTGAAGATCGTTTTTTATTTCTTTCATCTTTTGTTAAAACTCATATGTATCAGAAAAACAAATCCAATCTTGTATCAGAGGTTAAGAGACAAAGTCTATGTGTAATGGTAAAGTGAAAATGGTAAACGTAACCTTTAGGCAGCCGGCATTTCTTCATTAAAATAATGATTCCTTTTCTCAAAAATTTTGTTATATAAGTATCGTATAGTATGGCGCAAAATTTCGAGATTTGAAAGTGACTCCCGGTCGGAAACATACGATCAAATATATAAAATGTTTATTTTTTAAAAAATAGTATATTGGGAATTTTTGGTATTGCTGATTCCAATTCTGAGCATAGATTTATAAAATTTCGAGCCCTAAACGCAATATTGACAATAAATGAATATAAATATAGACTCATACAAAGAATTTTCCTTTAGCGTTACCCAGAGTTAACGATATGGATGTAGAAAATTTGTAGCTCCTTTTTGATTTTTCTTTTTTGTTTTAAATTTTTTTGTATTTTTTTATTTTTTGTTTTATTTTTTGTTTTTTATCTTTTTATGTATTTTAATTTTTTTGTATATTTTTCAATACTTATATTTTTTTATATATTTTATATATTTTCTTATATATTTTGAGCAACATATATACAATTATGTTTAATACAATATTAGTACTAAAAATACCACCAAAAATGATGTATTTTAAATCACATTTAAAAATCACAAAAGTAATTTTCCCAGCTGTCTAAAGGTTAAAAATGGCAGTTTAATCAATTTTATTGTTTAACACTAAATATGTATGTAATTTTGTTATTGTTTTAAACTTAAGCTCTTTTCAAATAGCATACATTCATATGTTTATGTCGATCTTTTCAATAAAATAATTGCTTTTGTAATCCGATCCATACAGCACCGAAAGTTTTCAGAATTACTTCAAAAATTATTCAACTGAAAAGTGAAACATTTCATAAATATTGCGAAATATGTCTGTAATTTCTGAGACAGCTCTGAAATAGCAAAATGTCCGCAATTCTTGCACATGAGACCTTGTTGGAAGGTTAATGAAATGTTACAGAAAGAATCTGCAATTTTTTTGAAATATCATCCAAAAAAATTGAATTTCTATTATAGGCTCTAATGAATTAAATTAATTAAGAATAAAAAACCTTTCAGAACTAGTGGAGAATCCTGAATGTTATTGCAATCAAGTTTTGTATATAATAATTGAATAAATGTTTTAATCTTTGTTTGGATCTTCTTTAGTAAATATATTAATGATAAACAAATCTTGATCTTGATTGAAGGTTCCAAAGAATAAAGTAAGAAGGTAGAAAGCCAATGTGAGTCAATACAGATTGTTGGTGTAACAATACTATATATTCAGAAATGAAATAATTACAGATGTTTTGATCCTTTATTATTAGATTATCTTCAATGTAATTTTTGAAACTATTCAATTGTAAAATATATAATTGAAACAATTCAATTGTATAATATATAATTTTATCCAGGGATCAGCATTAGAGTAATATTTTTAGCTTCGATTAACGATTACTTAGATAATCAAAATCGGAAATTTAATTGATTAATTAGTAATCAAAAGGAAAAAATATTCAATTACTCGATTAATCAGTAATCAAGAAAAAAATTTAATTGTTCGATTAATCAAGTAATCAAAAACATAATTTTTTAATTATTTTATTAATCAGTAATCAGAATATCAATTTTTTGGTTACTTGATTAATCAGTAATTAGAATGTAAATAATTTCAATAACTGGAGTAATTCTGTAATCAGACTTAAAATTTTTCAATAATTCCACTACTCAATAATCAGTGTTAAATATTTTTTGATTGTTTAATTGATTATTTTTTTTATTTAGCGGAAAACTTTGCTCTTTCTCTGTTTAATGTTGAAATAGTCTTGATATTTTTAGACGATTTGTATGATTTTTATTGCGACATAACTACACATCTAATTTTTTAATATCTTTTGACGATTTATACAATATTTATTGTGACATGAATATATACTTTATAATTTTATTCTTAGAATTCATTCAATATTTAAATATTTTGTATTAATTTTAAAATTTTGTGATTCAATTTGGCTGATGAAGACTTATCGTCGAAACGTTCCATGTTATCTGTATGACATCGAATATTAATTTGTGATGTAAAGTGATATATATATATATATATATTTGTTTAAATTAGATCTTTCTTTTGCTCTTTTTCTAACCTATCTACTTTTTTTAATTTTCGATTTTGATTACTGTTTAAGTAATCATTAATCGAAGGTAAAAATATTCTAATGTCGATCCCTGATTTTATCATGTATTATATATTATATGTTAGTTTATTCTGTTGCTATATTAACTTTTAACGCATTGAAAATATTAATGGATTTATTTTTTTTTTTTTTTGCAAGGCGGGGAAATGCCTACGCGCATATCCTCAGTTCCGCGGGAACCCTGGGCACGCGTGCATATTTCAGGCTTGTAGACCAACATGATTGGTCGGCCCTTCCCCCGATGACCTTTGTTACTACCAGTGTCTTGAGAAGGGCATCGTCTTCTCTACACACGAGGAGAAGACACCTCCTCCGTCTCACCTCCTCTCAGTGTTGTGAGGTGGGGCCGGCACACAGTAGTACCGATCTGAATATAGACCATCGAAAATGAAATTTTCAATCTTTTCATTGAAAAATAAATTTCTTGTAAAATAATTCCTATTTAATGTATAAAATTTTAGAAGTAACAGTATTTTTCCCAAAAGAAAATATTAAGTTATAATTAACAATAAAATTTGAAAAAGATACTTTATCTTCCTACGGTTAAATTAATGAAATAATCAATACATCATTAAATAAGATATTTTAAACTAATAATATGCAAATTATATTATTCTTTTAAAGTTAAATTACTATTAAATTTATTTCTAAAAAATTATTTCAATAAAAACAATGTTTTATAATAAATATAATATAATTTAACCTTTACAAAAAAAGGAATCAAAAAAAATTCACAAATGAAGATGCATTATAAATATTAAATAATAAATATTAAATATTAAATTTTTTTAATTTCCTTATAGAGAATCTGCAGAGACTTGCAGAAGTAAGAATTATTAACTTTTATGTGTACTCACACAAAAAAAAAACGATGAAGCAAAAACCATTTTTGCTTCAATGTTGAATAATTTGGTGAAAAAAAATCGTACAGAGGTCTATAAAAAAGAAAATTGAAAGTTAAGTTATTTAGTGGCCCGTTTTTTTTGCACATTAAATTTTTGCACAAATTTTTAATATTTTCAAATAACAATAAAAAAAATCATTGTAGCGAGATGTTTAAAAAAGCCTTTTAAAGCTTGAAATCTCTACTTTCGAAATCTGTAATTGATATTTCAATTTGATTGATCTTATATGGAGCTATATGGACACAAATGGATACCCATCAAATATGAAAATTTTGTACAAATTTTACAAATATATGTTCTATGGCGTGAAGTAAAGATTAAAAATGCGATTTACAACAATCGAAAGTATGAATCTTTACCTTCAATTTGCTTTTTTATAGATCTCAATTTTTTTTCAACGAGTTATTCAACATTGAAGCAAACAAAATCGTTTTTGCTTCATCGTTTTTTTTTGCGTGTGAATATACATAAAGAGTTGATAATTTTTCCTTTTACAAGCTGCAAATCCTCTACAGAAATTAAAAAATCATTTAATGTATCTAATGCACTTTCATTTGTGAGTTCTTTTTTATTCCTTTTTTTGTTAAGTCAAATTATATGTTTATTATAAAAAAATTGTTTTTATTGAAAAATTAATTTTAATATACGATGCAATAAATAAATGTATTCTTACTTATGTATTCTTACTTATTTCTTATTCAGACAGTTGTTAACTGCCATCGCAATACGTATTCTTACATAACGCTGCGATTTCTTTTGAAAATTTTATTTTCGTGAAGTTTATAGAAATATTGATAGCTATCAGCTGTCAAAAGACTATTTTTAAAAATCCCATTTAAAGCAATATTAAAGTTCAAGGCCTCACACAGTAAACAAAAAAATTCGGCCGACGCTGTATTTCTTAATCAATTTTAAAGTATTTTTTTTATTTGCTCGATATTGAATGAGTTATATATCCATTCTGCGTAAATTTTGATTACAGTTCAATGAATATTCGTTAATTTTGATCGTGTAATTTTGATTAATTCTTTTGCTCACTTTATTGGATCGATAATGTTTACTTTGAACTGTAATCAAAATTTATGCAACATGGACACTAAATTTAATTCATTTAATTTCGAGCATATTAAAAAAAAAACTTTAAAATTGATTAAGAATTTGAGCGTTGGTCGAATTTTGTCTACAAAGGTAGTTTACTGTCTATCCGTGTTCCGATGTCTCAGATTAAAATTGTTGAAAAAATTTTTTAAAATATGTTGTTTTTTGGATATTCAACCGCATTAGAGGATTCCTATCCCGATTGAATTTCAAATATTAAAATAACTATCCTACACTTAAATCTATAGTGTCAAATTTAACCTAATATGAGTCGCCACTGCTCCTACTAAATATATCGTTATTTTATACTAAAATAATAGTTATATTTTACATTATACAGTGTCAATTTAACACTATATAGTCAAATTTAACTATCGTACGAACATGACATGCATATGCATGAAAAATATATTATTTAATTAAACCGATGAAATTTATCGTCTAATTACACGTTTCGATCTACAATACATTGTGTGTTCTCAATATTTACCAAATTAAAAAATATCCATAACGATTATTAAAATCGATAGGTATGGTATAAGTGCAAAAAAAAAACCCATAGGTTAGCGCAACGAATTTTAGAATGAAAACTAAATTGAATTCTCGAAAAGTTCTCAATCATTTCCCAATTTTCACAATCGAGATATTAATTTTTAAAGCGTCAAATATCCGCCATCGCAATTGCTTGGTACGCTGGGAGTAGGAACTGCCTGGCTGTCAAGCGCTCACGCCGCCGCGAGTCTCCATGGCCATGGTCCGATTCATACTGACAACGCTTATGAGCATCGTTTGTTCTTTAACATTTAACAAACAACAAGGATGAAATAATTTTTAAGCGTTGTGAACGTGAATCGGACCGCGGCCCATGTCATCATGATTTGACCGGCGCGCCTGCCAAGCTATTCCCACTCTCCACGGCCCACGTGCCAAGCCATCAATGGGCGTACACTTTGGTATTAATACGAACGGATGGGCTTATTCGGCTATCTTTAACGATCAATATCTCGTTAACTATATGCGAGCATTGCAAAATAGTAGAGTTTTGTATTTAAGAATTATTTATTAAATATATTTTCATTGAAAATTTTTTCATTGAATAAAATAATTTTATTGAAATATAATATAAACCTTTTGATAAAATATATAATAAATATATGATAAAATGAAAATTTTAAACTAATCAAGTTATATATTCATATATCTTTTGTATTCGCATCAAGTCGCAATTATAATTCAATGGTTCAATGTTGTATGTAATAGTATAATTTATAATTTGAAATGAAATGTGTGATGATTGTAGGGATGTGTAGAAAAATAGTGATCAGTATTACAATAGTGACAGTCATACAAAGATAAAAATTTATGAAGGTTTATGATATTATTTCTTTTCCACATAAATATCTACTTTAAAAATAAAACAAATATACTTTTATAAAGTTTATTCATTCATGTACAAAAGTTTTTGCAATTAAAGTAAACAACTCAAAATGATGTTAAACTGACTCATCATTGAAATGACTTTTAGTAAACATTTTGAAGCCATTTCAATGTTGATTTTTTGTTCTGTTTAAATATATTTTTCAATTTATTGCATATGATAGATTGCAGAAACATTTCTGTTAAAGTATTTTATATGACAATATTGCAGAATCCTTTTAGAATTCTTGCACAGGAGATGTGAAAGATTGAAACATTTCTGAAAATTTTATGCAACAATCGGTGCTATATGAGGGATGATGACGTCTTTATAATAAACAGAAATTTTGAATATCTATCTTTGTTGTAGGTCCAGGGAGACCACCAAAATTGAAGAACATTCCATGCACGTGGTGTGGAGAGACTAAACTACCATTGAAATATGTTCTTCCCACGCAGAATGGCAAAAAGGAATTTTGTTCAGAGACTTGTCTGTCCGAATCTCGCAAAACTTATACAAGGAGTGTTTGTGTGCAATGTGAAAATGTGATAGCGATCAGGGTTACACCTTTTAGACTGGAACAAAAAGATGCTCCAACAAAGGATTTTTGTTCTGCATATTGTTTAAATGTGTATCAGAAAAAAGAAACACAAGCAGACACAAAGAAGAGTGAGTGACTATAGTTTTGCATAAATCTACACAAACTTATATAGCAATTCAAACAATTTTTAACAAATTGAAACAAATGTTTAATTTATAGACAGCAATGATTCATCGTTACTGTCTCCTACTTCATCTCCGTCTCCAGCTTCATCTGGATTGCCAAGCAATAATAATGCACAGACAACACAACCTTACACAAACACAAATAATCACACAACTGTATCTCGTCCACCAACAACATCTACTGGAACATCTACTGCATCGTTGCAATATGAAGCCTTTCAAACTTTTGATTGGGATCTTTATTTAAAAGAAACAAACAGCAAAGCAGCTTCACTCGAGTGCTTCAAGCAGGTATAGCGGTACAGCATACTGCATTTGATCTGTTGATATACAATTTTTATTTAATTATTAATTATTGCAGAATATATAAGTTTAGTGCTAATTTACTGCTTACACATTGTACATTATATATTATTATTTTGATTTCAGCATGAAATTCCACCAACAAATGAATTTAAGATTAATATGAAATTGGAAGCATTAGATCCACGAAACTTGACATCAACTTGTATCGCCACAGTAGTAGGTGTTCTGGGACCGCGATTAAGATTAAGATTAGATGGTTCTGATAACAAAAATGATTTCTGGCGATTAGTCGATAGTAACGAAATACATCCAATAGGCCACTGTGAGAAATCTGGCGGGATGCTTCAGCCGCCACTAGGCTTCCGGATGAATGCTTCTAGTTGGCCAATGTTCCTCCTAAAAACTTTAAATGGTGCCGAAATGGCACCGGCTAAAGTATTCAAACGTGAACCAAAGACGCCACGCTCTAATTTGTTTGAGGTCGGACACAAATTAGAAGCAATCGATAAAAAAAATCCACAGCTTATATGCACTGCAACCGTTGGCGCAGTTAATGAGGATCAGATACATATTACGTTTGATGGTTGGCGCGGTGCTTTTGATTACTGGTGTCGTTATGATTCTCGAGATATTTTCCCTGCAGGATGGTGTTTTAAAAGTGGACATCCATTGCAACCACCAAGACAAAAATGTACACATAAATAAATAATTATATTTATAATTTGTAAAGTAACTGCATAACTATACAAATTCATTAATGCATATATCTCTTAATCTCTTATCTTGTTTATAGTATTTAAATATTTTTAATTCACATTTTTAACATATTTAATTTTAATTTTTATAGCAGGTTCAAACAAGGGATTTAGAGGGTCTAAAGCCAACAGTAATGTTTTTCTTGTAATGGCGGTTGGTTCTGGAAATAATAATAATAGAGAGTCTGCAGTTGCATTAGTAACACCTGCAGGCTCCAATGCATTACAGCCAGCTACGGAACCTGACACTAGCACAATCAATACCAAACCGCTTGAAAATGGTAAGTAAATTGTAATTCTATATCAGGGATACTTTGCTATGAAAAATCAAGCCTTATTTCTGTGCCATTTGGGCGAATAGATAGTTTTGGAAACTATAAATTTCAGCATTCCTGCTCAATCGATACTGTCAACTTGATTCAGGGCCCTTATTTTAGAAGAATATCATAAACTAAGTAAATGCTATAATATATATGTAACGTATAGCATATGTAACGCATATATATAACTATAATATTTCTTTAGATTTTCGTATGCGATACTTATGTCGATGGCAATAATACTTGTTTTCCTACTGAATTGCTAGCTGGATTAGAATCTTGCCACTGTATTGGCTGGCACTGACAGCACCGCAGCCAATACGGTGGCAAGATTCTAATCCAGCTAGCAATCAGCAGGAAAATAAGCATGTGCCATTGGCTTTATTTTTAGGAATCCAGTTTTTATTTTAGCTGATCCCAGATCGGAAGTATCAGAACGTAGTTAAAATCAAACGTAATCATGATTTTTAGTAACACTTTTTAGGCTTTTACATTATTCACATTATCTTAAAAGATACTAGAAGGTTTGCGGATTATCATCGTGTTTCTATCCATGTGATTTCTGATGATTGCACAAATAAAGTGATGATTCTTTGATTGTTACAAATAATAACACTCAAATAAAACGCTTAGTCCTATACATTCGTGAATCTGTTGTTCGCTGTTCACAGATACATACATCAAAATAAATAAATACATAAATCAGAATAAAGGAGGATGTAGAATTATAGTATCATATGCAGGTTTAATTATAATTGTAGATGTATGTATCTGTGGACAACAAATGACACACACGCGCGAACACATTTGCGAATATATAGCGAATTAACAGCATTTTATTTGAGCGTTATTATTTGTAAGAATTAAAAAATCATCACTTCATTTGCGCAATCATCGGAAATCATGTTTGATACTTATCATGTTCTGATACTTAATCTGATATTTATCTGATACAGTATCAAGCGAGCAAGATGAATTTTTTTTTTCGCCCGGATGGCGCAGAAGGGCGATATTTATCTATACCCGATTCTACAATCAATTCAGGTGATGTGCTATATTTTCTACAAAAAACGATAAAGTTCACGCAAAAAATTTTTAATGATTTAATTGTATATTGCAGTTACGCTTTATGTCAACCATAAATGTCACTGTGGGCCATATTTTGATATTCGAAAAGTGAAAGTCCTGCCAGCGCAATTTGGTCCTGGTCCTATGACAAATATTGCAAGAGACATCTTTCAAGCATTTTTAATGGCAGCCTTGAATCCCAAGCAAATGTTGGGTTTACTGAGAAATGGTGATGGCGAAACTGTAACTTTGAGTATGGGAACCTTGAAAAAACCTGCAGCTGTTAAATTATCTCATTTTTTGGAAGAAGAAGACTTCTATGCATACATTAGACAGCAACTTGAGGACCTTCGTACATGTGAATACATGTTAACTAAGAGAAAAGAATCTTGTACCAAGTGTCTCACATCTTTGCTACAACAACCACAATCCACTAATGATGAAGAAGCAAATGATTCTATAGGAGAAAAACGAAGGTGGTCATCGGAAAATCAACAAAACTTAACGCCAACTCAGCAACAGCATGTTCAGCAAACTCCTGTACAGAGTATAAATCATTCTACAGAATCATCTCCTACATCTGCGAAGCAACCTCGCAAATCTATTCCCGGTATTTCATATTTTTTATAAAGCTTTATTATAACGTAGTCCAACAAGAAAATCTGCGGCAAGCAGGGCCAATATTTCTTAATAAACTCAAAGTTGTTGAATCTAAATTCGCCAACGAAAGATGCTTATCACGTCAGCTTTTTGAGATAAATACAGCGTTTTTTTACCATATTTATCACTTTTTTTTGTGACCAAACAAAATTTTATTTTTCAATTTCATTAACAGTTATTCCATTAATCTTCATCTTTAAAAGGAATTTGCATTTTTTATTGTGTAATTTTTTTTATTGAGTTGTGAACGTTTGCTGAAATGTAAAATAGCGGATTGGATCCAAATTAACGAATTGGAATCGGAAAGTGGAGAGATAGATTTGTATCAAAATAATATCTGTATTTTTATCAATTTTTTAGTCCATTAAGTCTATCATTTCAAATTTCGTAATTTTGAATTCATAAGCAACGATCGCCATTTTACACTTCAGAAAATGTTCATAACTCGAAAAAAAATATACATTAAACAATGGAAATTCTTTTTAAAGATGAAGATTAGCTTTTTAGAGGGGCGTTAATGAAATTGAAAAACAAAAATTTTGTTTGGCTACAATAAAATAGTAAATATGGCAAAAAAACATTATTTATATTATTTAATTTCTTAATCTCAAAAACATAATGTGATGGGCATCTTTTGCTAGCTGGATTCAGCGATCTTGAATTTATTAAAAAATACTGGTCCTACTCGCCGCAGAAAAAAAAGATCAAATTTTATTTTAGTAGCAGTTTAATTAACCTGCGAATTAAATAAGGATATTTATAATTATTTAAGAACATACAGTGATAGATATAGTGATAGATGATAGATAGTTATTACTTTATTGTTTAAGCTAATATGCTATCTTGGAAGCTTGAATATGAAATTAACTAGCATTTTTATGAAGACATATTTAAGATTAAGAAATATATTTACGTACAGAATTGGAAGCAGCGACGTCTACTACTCAATCGAATGAAGCCTCTGGAAGTCGCACTCTTCCCATTGAACCAGGAGAATGGACTATTGAAGATGTAATACATTTTATTGCCATTACAGACCCAATATTAGGACAACATGCAGATTTATTCAAGAAGCATGTGAGTTAAATATAAACAGGCTTCAACATTTTATTTTATCATAAAATTATAACAATAATAACGATAATTTTTAGGAAATTGATGGCAAGGCCCTACTTCTTCTCAATAGTGATATGATGATGAAGTACATGGGACTAAAACTTGGGCCAGCACTTAAGATTTGTAATTTGGTAAACCGTATTAAAGGTAGAAGACATACACATATGTGATTTTCTCACATATAAATACTGTATGATCTGATCTGAAATACATGCGTTTTATGCATTTCAATCTATGAATTAAATTCGTTGTTAATAAGAAGAATTTATGTGTTTTTTATTATTTTTTAAATTATATTCTAATATTAATTTTTAAATTTAGATTAGGAAACAAAAATTGAAAATTAAATTTGAAAATTTTTAATTTGTCAGACTATTATTTTATTTCAGAAAAGTATAAATTTGTATTAATTAGTTGTAACACAAGTATTTTTTAAATAAATTTACCATTGCCCAATAAGTATTAGATTAGCATAATGGGATTCCATGTATTAGATAAGCAGTGATAAACATAAAATCTAATATAATTTTTACATATTCTTATATGTGTATACGTACATCTCGCGCGCGCGCGCACGCGCACACACACACACACACACACACACACACAACATGCATGCATTCACACACTCATAAAAGATAATGACGTTTCATATACCTACTTGTAAATATAGCGTGTTTTCAGCAACGAAATACATACACTGTATAATACAGTAATAGCGTCCGACTTGTAAAATGTTGCTTTTCTATTTCAGAGTGAAATCATATACCTATGTCCGAATATAATCTTGAAATCTTTTATCAAAGTATTACTCCTAGAAAAATAAATGATAATGTAAATGGTAATGTAAAAAATTTGGTGTTCGTAAAGTGATATAAAACGAGGACACATTTTATGTATGATTGCATCGGTTATGTTATAGCTGAAAAACATGGAATCGTACACTGTGTTACACAGGGTTGCCTGTATACGTTGCTGGAAAACATCTATTGTCGTATCGTATGTTATGTTGCAGTGCTATGAAATACATATATTGTAAACGAGATATTTGTCTTGTAATATTTTTATAAGTAATGTTCATGATTGATCACATTAAAACTTTTTTAATACTTTATTTTGGTTTATATACATGACATTACTGCTATATTCAGTTTGAGCATTTCTACATACATCCCGATTGACTTAATATTTCAACAGTTTTTTAAATTAAAAAAATTAATGTTTTCTCCTAAAATGTAAGATCATAAATTTTCATTATACTGTAGATGAATTTAAACACATTAAACATTTAAACACATATACCTTCTAATATATAAAAAATTAATACAATGTGTGTTGGTTGCTTTTTTCCATTGTGTGATAATTTTTTTTTTATTATATAAGATAAACTACAAATATTTCGGAACATTTTAAAAGTTACATTATAAAATTAGTTAACTATGTATGACTTATCATTGCATTACTACTGTGATATTCTCCATAACTTGTACAGCAATCTCTCATGTTTCGCAATAGAATCTGCAAATAAATTACAGTTTATACACAATACATGAAAATTACTTTCTTTATTTATAATTCCATAAATTAATTTTCGTTTTGATTTTTATCATAAAATTCAAAAAGTATCATATCTCTTATTTGTATGAAATTATTCTTGTGAATATAAAGATTAAATGTATGTTATAATTATTTATACATTGTCTCAAAAATTTTTAAGCTTTTTTTTTATTGTAGAATGACTGTTAAAATACAGAATTATTTTCTAGAAAATTTACTTTCTATAAAGTTGTATTTCTTTCTCTACGTTATTTATTTATTATAACATAAAAAATGGGAGTATGTTGAGAAAAATAATATAATAAAAAATGAATATAATCTCAAAAGATATTCTAATGCTTGATCAGCCAACCACCGTATTCACTTAATGTAATTTTACTGTGATTTTTTTTCTTCTGAAATTGAAAATAAAGTTGAAAGGACATTAAAGTTCTCCGATTAATCGTCGCAGCCATAGTAGAATCATGTTTTCACTTTACTTTTTACGATTATTTCTTGATTCATGAGAGATAAAAAATAGTTTCTGTCTATTTTTATAAGTTTAAATGCGATTATTTTATTTTTTTAAATTTTCTATTCATAGCTCTTCCATCTCTTTACTTACAAATGGCATACAAGAAATTATAATAAAGTATGTATTTCTCAAATTATGAAATATATATTTACAATAACTAAATAAT
>NW_017259576.1:2006876-2008463 GCF_001594045.1 Atta colombica | reverse complement strand
TATGATGTAGTATAGAGAATTATGATTAAAAAACTAGGTCCCCCAAGTATTAAAATATAAAATTTATTTGTTTACTTTATTATAAAAAAGCTTATTATATATTAAATGAAACAAAAATAATGTTCAAGTTTATAATACATAAGAAAAATGCAAATAAGTATGAATAGGACCCAAACAAAGCAAATAAGAGTACAACGTGATTGATACAGAATTAGTAATATAAAATTTTTACTGATTTATTCTCATGTCATCCATGTTAAATGAATATTTCTCTTTGAGGATCTCACACCGATCAATTATAGAATTCGTGTCATCATTACAAAATGTATTCCATGTTACATCAAATATACTCCAAAGAGACTCCAAAAAGAGTTGGAAAGTTCAATTAACATAGACGATATTAAAATAAATCAATAAAAGTTTTTATATTATTTACTAATGATAAATTACGCCACGCTGTACTTTCATTTGCTTTGTCTGATTCCTATTGTTTTTAATTTCGAGAGTCCACATCAAAGTTATATTTTTTAGATATTTCAAATAAATATACATAAATCTTTTATATCTGGATGCAGTCATCATCAGAATCATCCGAGTTGCGTCCCTTGATGGTCTTGGGTTTTGAAGGTTTAAATATAAATGGCTTCTTGCCAGTTTCTGATGATTCTTCATCATCATAATTGATCACACCAGATTGTGCAAGACGGCACTGCAATGTTTCTGTAGAAAAATCGTCACAGTTTCCTAATTCCGTAAAGCCCACGATATAATCCTTGGTTTTGCCATTCACAATTAACGCAATTGTAGGTATAATTCTAATACGTAACCGTTCTATAATGCATAAATATATATTACTAATAGAGATAAATATACTTCATATTGCTATATTGCTAAAAATAACAGAAAAATATTTCAACAATACCAGTCAAAAAGGGACATCTTTCAACATTTAGTTTACAAAATCTTGCTTCAATATGTTTCTTTGCAAGAATCTTAAAATGTTGATCCACTATTTTACATCTTGGAGAATCATCTTTATAAAATAAGCAAACTATATTCTCTGACTTTTTAGATACTTCAAAAAATTCTTTCTCATCATATAACTCGGCATATTCTCCATGACCCTATAACAATATGAAGTTATATATATATATTTTATTATGTATTATTTTGTATAAATTATACAATTTAGCATAAATTTATATACATATTTCTAATATGTACAATATTTAAGAATTCTAGTATTAAATATTCTGAAACAAATAAATATGTCAAGCACGTTACCGAAACTAGCCAATTCTGCTTCTGTTTTTGCATTCGTTTGAGCTCATTCAGTCTATGTGCACGTAATTTTTCATAATCATTGATATCAAAATTGTCTAATTTGTCTAATTCTGCATCCAACTGCTGTTCAACATGATTGGCAACTTCTATGACTTTTTGTTGAAGTACAGCCTCCATATTGCTGTCAATTTAGAAAAATGACTTATAAATACCTTCTATGTTCATTATTTTCTTATCGAAATGTCATAAATAAATGAGATACAATGAGATACAACAAATTACAATGCAAAACTGCTTTTCATA
>NW_017259576.1:2004815-2006776 GCF_001594045.1 Atta colombica | reverse complement strand
TACTAAATAAATATATTAACATTAAATATAAATAAATATATTAACAATAAATACAACTAAATATGATTAAAAAATATTTATCCAGAACGTCTTTCAATTCTAATTTTGATGAAATTATACTCAATTGATGTGTTTTTTTATACGAAACGAATGAATCTGACAGAGAAAAATTTGACTCTGCCTCGCGAAGTGAGAGTATTGATATGACAGATTTTGTAACCTCAATAGTGGAAAACTTCTACGGTAAATATCTTGCTTCACTGGGTAGAACCACACTTAAAAAAAAAAATCTGATAAAAAATCAGATTCTTCAAATGAGATTCTTCAAATTCATAAAAATTGAAGTAGCAAGGCTTGTTGAATAAATACCTTCGGTGATGAACTTGCTATTTTACAATTCAAGGCACTTCTTCTTAACCATATATAGAAATGTCGCTACTGAAAGTGTGACGCCACCAACGAGATACTATTAAAGACCGATATCCTTAATGGAAGTTCGCGTCCTTGTGATATTGAAGTAATTAAAAGTTAAAAACTGATAATATTGTATTAATTTTATGGTTTATTAGTTTAGTAGACGTATTTATGCATTTAGAACTCAATAATACTCGATTTTTCTTTAAAATTGTGATTTCAGTGTTATCGTCAAAGTTTGATTATCAAAAGATAATAACTGCAGAGAAAAAATTATAATTTTTCTACAATATATAGGATATTATAGCTTTGCATATTTATTTATGGAATATTTATGTAATGAAAAATCATGAATTCAATAATGTATGAGCCAAATATTTATGTTAATATAATAGCAAATTGATATAAATTGTCAACATTCTTCAATTACCTCCGGACCCTTGGAGTCTTTTTTATACCGCTAAAAATTTGCTCAAGATGATCTTTAATGCATGGTCTATAGTAATAGTAGTTGATGCAGTAATAGTAGTTGATTAAGGAATAGGCGTAGAAATCGACCAATCATAGTTGATTATTTTTCTCACATTCAATTATGATTGATCGATTTCTACGCCTACTCTTTAATCCACTACTGCTACTGCCCATTGTAGACCATGCATAATAGTGGTGCCTTTAACCTTTAGTGAGGGGCTCCGTACAATAACAGAAACAGGGAACAGAGAATAAGAATTTTAACTTATCAGAAATCATGTATTATGGAATAATACAGTTTTTGATAAGTTGAAATTTTTATTCTCTATTCTCTGTTCCCTCTTCCTTTTATTGTGCAGAGCCCCTGACACCAGAGAGAAACCTAAGAGAGGCCATGCCGAACTTTTTCCTGTTACCAGAAATCATCTCTGTACATGTACACTACCGCCAGTACATTCATTTTCAGTGTAGGAACTATGTGACTATATACATTTTCTGACACTATCAATAAAATCGTATCGTCAAAAGTAGATGTGGTTCGTCTTTGTACTAAATCCTCCTTTGTACTAAAAGGATAAAAGCGTGCTATGATCCATAGGAGAGATAATGAAGCAGAAGTTTCTCTATGCTATGATGAAAGTAACAAGTTACGTTCGCACGCAGGAAACTTTTGATTGATTACCGAAATCCATATGTAATAGCCAATCGCTACTTTCAAATGAGTTGCAATTGCGTGAAACTTTTCACTTTTCACGTTTCCGAATAAAGAATAAAGTTATATAATCGCTCTCCAAGTATATACATTTTTTAAGTCTGTTAATTGACTAGAATATAGGAATCCGAAGATTTCAATCTTTTTTCAGTGATTTTTGAAAACGCACTAATCATGCGAACGCTTAAATATTTATTATGAAAATTTTTGTCTTTTTACGGAAATAAAAGAATTCAATTTTTTTCATTTTATGAAGAAAAATATTATATACAGCACAAGGTGTTGATAAATTTAAACATATATTTGGCTCTTTTTTACTTATAATAGTAGTTTTATTATGATAAATATATAAATAAATATATAT
>NW_017259576.1:2001190-2004570 GCF_001594045.1 Atta colombica | reverse complement strand
ATATATATATATATATATATATTGAAAAGGATGTGAGGAAGACATTGTTATAATAAAAATAAAAATTCATTAAAAATCATATTTAAATATATACATAGAAAATAAAAATGTAAGCAATATTTAATAATCATACTCATTTAAGGATAAAGGCTTCGCATTTATTCATATTCCAAGTAAGATTGTACTTGTAATAAAATGAAAGAAACTTTTTAGAGATAGTTATGTGTTCTTTCTAACTAAAGATCTTTTTTCATACTATATAAATGTTAGTTAAGTCAAGCTTGAAAACGTAGCAAGCTAAAGTAGGCCTTTATAAAAATGCAATTCAAATTTTTGCAAATATTGCAAAAAGTAATGCTATTCACTTTCTATGCTAAATTAATCATGAATTTCATATGGATCATCATAGAAATTTTTATAATTTATTAGAATAGAGAAAGAAAAAACAACACTAGGTTCATACAGAAAAATCAGTATATAAGATATTCCATTGTAGGTGTTTCATAAAAATCGTAATAATGCTCAAGGATAAATTCCCCAAGATCATTTTGAGAAAATTCTCATATTAGCCATATTAAAACAATATAAAATTACCAGTTCTAAATTCAAAAGTTAATAATATTAGGATCAAGAGTTTTTTCTTTCTTATAGCTAACAAGTTCTATGTTATCTAATACGTTATCTTTTTTATTTTATCTTCCCTCTATCTTCGCTTTTCGTCACACATTTTTATACTCCAATACTCATTTATCATTGAGTTTGTTATAATAGTTTGGTTAACCAGTTATATAATAAAATTAACAGAATTAAAAATTGCGAGTTCATTGGATTTGACTTACTGTTTTCACTGTGATATCGAATTAAGTATATAAAGTTAGCAAATCACTTAAAGTTTGTAAGTTCGGGTATGTAATACAATGCAAAATACCAACCACATCTGAACACATGAACACTTTAGACGATATGATTCGCTAAATGCTTAAAAAAACTATTTATAGCCTCAATTTTGATATTAAAATTTTCGTTTTAAAATGATTTCAGGAATTTATTCTTAAGCGTCTTTACTTTAGGGACATTCGATGACAAACAATTGATAATGACAAATTAAGATCTGTGGATCCTATCAATTGTATAGTCATAATAAAGATTATAAATTTAGTCATAATAATGACTAAAAGCTATCGAATAAATGCATTTGAGGAGACATTATTAGCGCTATTTGTGACATTTTATCTTCTTAGTTTAGATACAAAACAAGTATAGAATGATACAAATAGTGTTAATAATGTCTCCCCAAAGGCATCAAGAAACAATGACAATCCCTAATGCCTGATAACAATAGCTATTAATATATTATTATATTAATATTTTAATTAGATTATCAGTTTTTATGAAAAGACCTGATTTTCCTCTTATATAAATAAATGCGTGATTATATATTAAATGACTTTAATTGCGAATATACTATGTATATTTAAACTTGAAAAATATGTGTGCATATATAAGTCTTATAAAAGTAATAATTATTCTTAAGTAGTTTTCAATTCATTTTTTGCTACTTTCAAATATTTTTTTAAAATATGATCGAAGAAAAGGAATTGTAAGCAGAAATTTGTAATATTTGTATAAATCAACTGTAATTAATAAATAGATTTATAAATGGTCTTGTAAAGTGTAACCTTAAAGGTAAAAGAACTATAAATGCTATTATAGTTCTTTTCCTAATTCCTAAAAATTAGATACTTACATTTATGATATTACTTATGACTTCAATATTTTTTTCTTTCTTCCATCACTAAACATCAATATTCGAAAAATAATATCAAATATTTTTTAAACTTATTCTTCACTAAAGAAAAAAATGTTCATACAAATATTTAAATTTATAAGTTTACTCTGCAGTCTCAAACATTTTATAGAAAATGTATGCAAAAAGTAAATATAATCAAACATTTTTTGCCATTTCATAAATTTTCAACACCATATAATAATCTTGTTAAAATATCTGAAACGTATCTATCATGATCTTGAAAAAGTTCTTCCAACATATTTATATATTCTCATTGCTTCAACGAAACTATTAAGCCCTGAGAACATTTGACACAGCAGGAACGTCTGCAAAATCCTAAAATTTTACTGAATAATACCTGAAATATACATTTGCATTTCCAAAATGTATTTGTAGATAAGAAAATTTTTATGGGCAATGATATTTTGAAATTTTCATTCATTGAAATTTTTAACATATAAGAGACGGCAAACATCTATGAATCGTTCCCTTGGACAACCCATATCACTTATCCATATTTTGAGATGTGAAATAACAATAGTATGTTGCATTGATGCATTTCAATGCACAGGAATGACTTTGGAAGAATACCACCAAGGGCTAGTCACAATTAATTTATGTTTGCTGAATATTTACATCAAACGAATTAATATCTCTAGTCAGCCTTGCGTGGCTTACGCTTGCGAATATTAGGACTACTGGTATCAGCTTTACTGTCTTTATCTTTCTCACTCGTTTCTATTTCATTCATCTCAGATTCTTTTGTTTCAGATTCCTTTGCTTCAGATTCCTTCGTTTCAGGTTCTTCTGTTTCAGATTCTTCTTCATCTATTAAATCATCTCCAATGTTTTCTGCAATTTCATCTTCGTCTGAATTTTTCTCTTGAATAGCACTGTCTGTTGCACCAGTCTGTTTCTTCTTGCCTTGTTGCTGTGCCGGTTTTTGTGGGAAAAAGAAGTCAATCAAACACACAACAAGCTACAATCACAAATACAGTTAACATCATCTGTTTGTTAGATATAGAAATTTTATACATAATTATGAAATATATTATTCCTACCAGTCCTAATATTGTGCCTAAAACAACTGTTGCAGCAGCAAAAATCAAGTAACTACCCCACACAGGTAGTCCAACATCTTCCAAAAGTTGATTGTGGATATTCTGAGTGAAAACAGTAATGTTTCATTGAAATTTTTACAATAGACGTAATATTATTTGTGTGTTTGTGTGTTTGTGTGTATGTTGTGTGTGTGTGTGTGTGTGTGTGTGTGTGTGTGTGTGTGTGTGTGTGTGTGTGTGTGTGTGTGTGTGTGTGTGTGTGTGTGTGTGTGTGTGTATGTACACGCCGCATGTGTGTCATGTGTATGTATATGTAACTTACACGTAACATTTGGGATAACTTAAAAAATTGACTTAAAAATGACATGTGGAATGAAGTTGGATTTTTCCAACTAGATATTGGATCCACTTTCGTCCATGTCTTTTCAGATACAAATTCGATCAATGATGATATATCTCTCGGACTTTTATACTGCCTAAATATCCCATTGTTTACACTAGGAAATAAAAAATTAATTCTAAAATACATT
>NW_017259576.1:1994766-2001090 GCF_001594045.1 Atta colombica | reverse complement strand
ATATAATATTAACCATTATTTTGCCATATATGTATATCTATAGCAAAATAAATTATTAGGATAATTGTATACTTACTGATATATGGTAGGCAAAGCTGTAACCAAAAATCTGCCACTAAGACCTGGAGAATCTGTCACGTCTATCTTTCCAACATTGATATTTAAATCCTTTTTGGATGATGCAAGATCCTCCCAGACTGGTTCAAGTGCTTTACAAGCTGGACACCATGGTGCATAACTAATAAATAATATATTAAATTCTAATTAACATTATTATAGACATTAGTTTTTAGATTTTAATACACACATACACACATACACATACATACATATACATACACACATATATACACACATATATAATTGTAAAACTTAGTTTAAATGTATAAGCTTTCAGACAATGTTATCAACGACAAAATATATATGATAAGAGTAAATCTAACTATAACTTTGTATTCGACATATTCTTCACAAAAATATTTCTATTATCTATTGAATTCATTCAATTATAATCCTTTAGAACTGACAATGGGTCTATTAGATCCATGCAGTGATTATATAGATAACAAAGATTTTGATGAGTAAAAATAATTCAGCTTTTTCTGTAATGTTAAAATACAAAAAATACATTTGAATTTACTATTAGCTGTTAATATGTGTCTCGATTATTGTAGCAATTGCTATTTTACACAAAAACATCAAACAATTTCATTTTCCTCATGTTACATCTGCAAATTTTGATTATTTTTGCTAAAATAAATTTAATATTTATTCTTTTTTTATACAAATTATATCATTTTAAATCCTTGAAATTATTTATAGTCTTTTAATCCTGTAAAATCTGTTTAATGACAATCATCAAGGATAAACAAATTCGGGCATTTTTTGACACGGCATCAATCACAACGATGTCGACGTGCACGGTCGCACTTACAATTCAATCATCCACTCTCCAGTAAGCATAAGATTCCAGTTATCCTCGTTCAGTTGTTCCACCAGGCTGCCCTTCGTCCGCCGCGTATTCGTGTCTATGCTCGCTCTCGCGTACGTGGATAATAATGCGACGTAGATGACATAAAATACGGGACCCATTCTGGCGACGTCTCACCGTCGACTTTAACCAACACTCACCCGTCACCGGCACCGTATCACACTCAACTCAACCACACTTGACCACACTATCGCTATCGTACACGACGCCAACCGCTGATCACCGCTGACGTTGACGGCGCTGACTGAGCAAATAAAATATGAAATGCTTAATGCCTACTGGCTTAACTTGCTACTGTACAGTGCACACTAGACACGATGAGCGACGAGCAATATCCAATAAGAGTTCTGCTTTATCGTCATGTGAAAAAAAGCAGAGCTTTCATTGGATATCGCTCGTCGATATCCAAACTTTATAAACCAATTATATTAAAAGGCTGATTCATAGTCGATTTTTGTATTTAAAACCGTCTTTAGAAGTCACGAATCAATTAGAGAGCCGTAATCTTAAGATACTACTTAAGACTGTCTTGAAATAAAAACGAACTACGAATACCAGCCCTTTGAGTTTGTTACCTTAGGTTCGCGTTGCTTGCACTTTTTGCACTCGGCATCTTCGCTTTCTCTTTTTTCAAAGCCAAATATATATCTATCTCATTTTTAAGTGCAAAAATATTTGAGGATTTCATTTAACGTGAACAGACCTCTTATGGTACGATTTCGATGGTACCACGAAGAGTATGGTCAACGCGATGTTGCAAATGCTTTGAAGCATTTTTTAATTGGTCAGTTTGTAAAATTCTTTCTTTTCATTGGTCCATCAAAAGCTTCAAAGCATTTATAGCGAGACTTTAACCACAGCCGAAAAAAGCCGGGATGGCCGCTTTGAGGCTTTTCGAGCTTCTTTCTGCGTAAATATTGTGTCGATATGTACGAGCAAGTATGTTTTATTTATATACATTTTTTAATCACGATAGGCATTGCAGTACATATAACGTCTTTTTGAAAGCGTAAGTGAGCCTGGTGAACGTACAGGTGCGAGAATCAGGAAAAGTTGAAATTTTGCGTGCGTTTAAAGAATTTTAAGGAAGAATAACGTATCCTCAGGTATGTATGTTTCTAATTCCGTAAAATTTTACTGTTATGTTAACTCATTGCTTGATTCGTCCAAATTCACAGATATAAAATTCATTTAATTTTCTGAGTGTTTTTGCAGGTGACAACATGTCAGCGGTATATCCGAAGCTAGCAGTGAGAGACAATCTCGACGATGATGATCTCACCGACATCGATGATGAAGTATTTATTAGGGATGGGAGAAACGGTGGATTGAAATTAGACGACGATGGTGGAGTGAAACAGCCTCTCATGGCACCTCGTAGAAAATGCAAAAAGCCCTGCAACTTGGAGAATCATAAGATCCCATATAACATGCTTCTTGTGCCAGTGTGCTGTGGAACTACAGCATTGATTGTGCTATTAGGCTTAATTGTAGTTTGTATATTTACTGCAAATATATTCCCAATGCCATTAACTATACTGAAAAGCTGGATGTCACATGATTTAAAAAATCCTATAAATGAATCTGAGATAATTCCATGTACCTCACTCTCGTCCAGTGTTTTATGGGCCAGATCATTTCCAAAGTTAACACCTGAGGCACCTCTTAGGAGTAATGATGTTAACTCTGATGGAATTGAAGACATTATTGTAGGATTTAGTACAGGTATAAAAAGTATTATGTTTAATTTCAAATAAATGAATGTTTTTTGTGAATGTTTTGTATTATTTTGATTTTGTTTCACTTTCTTTTTGTATATATTATAATTTATAATTTTCTGTGTTACTATGTTGCATTGTGATTTGTAATTGGCTAGTTCTATTTTATTTGCTTCTTTTACAGATTTGGTTTGACATTTACATGATGTTTCTTTACAATCTAAGGTGAATTATTAATGTTTTTTTCTTATTAGATTATTAATTTGATCAGTCACTGTAAAGATATTGATTTATAAATTTAGGTCTGGATATGATGGATACAGAATATATCTGTACTATATATTTTGGGAATCAAACGCCGTGTCTAGGCGGTGTACTAGCACTGAATGGTAAAACAGGTGAACCTATCTGGACACATTGGACTGCTCATTCCATACTTTCTGTTGATTGCGATGCAGATTTGACGAATGATAAAGTTAAGGATTGTATCATATCTGGACGTGGTGGAATACTACAAGCTATTAATGGCCATGATGGTTCCAATATATGGAAAATACCACTTCAAGATCTAATTTCTGAGTTACAAATAATTTCGGATGTCTATGATGCAAGATTTATAGCTGATATGGATGGCGACGGTATTGCCGATGTAATAGCATCGCATGTTGTACAATCAGATAATATTCAAGCAAGTAATGTACTCGTAATATCGGGTAAAAGTGGCAGTGTCATACGCAATATGAATTTACCAGATACTGAGCAATTGTTCGTAGCACCGCAAATTATAGTGCATCCTGATGGAGAAAATATATTCGTTCTAGCTACAACCAGTCAACAAGATTCTGGAGGATTATATATAGTGTCTCAAGCTAATATATTTTACGGTGATTTGGTATGTAGTCATAACAAGATCTGTTAGATTTTCTTTTATTATTATGAAAAGATTATCACGTTAATTGCTACTTTGACTATTTTTGTTGCAGCAATTGCAAAAACTCAATCATAACACTGGCAAAAATGCGCTGTTGCCACCGATTTTAATCGATATTACATCTGATGGAATTGAAGACATTGTCGCTGCTATGTTCAATTCTACGATTATAGCATACAATGGAACTACGTTTGAGCCTATCTGGAATTACACAGTTCCTAATTCCGAAGTAATTAGCATTCCCATTCCCGGTTATTATAATGACGACGATATACCAGACTTTATGGTGAAGCATCAGATAGGAACTGGCTTATCCACATACTATTACACCGTAGCTACAGTTATAGATGGTCGTAATGGGCAACCTTTGCTCGAGAAACCAATGGAGGATAGTTTAAGTGGGCAAATGTCTGGATTATCGGTCACTGTCGATGGGTTTGGCAATGATTGGTTTTTACATTGGTCTACCGACTGTTTAAATTATGAAGGAATCAAGGAAAAATATCAGTTCTTAAAAGGTCAGAGTTTCATGTCGCAAACTCGCACTGATCTCTGCTCTCTAAGATTCAATTCGACGCTTACTATGAGATTACTAGCTTTGAGTCAACATGTCGGCCCGCCTGGATTGTCGTTATACTTCTCGGAGGACTGGAAGTCGGTAGAGTTCAATAATTCAGTCGATCTACGAAAAGAAGAGGAAAAGAATCTGAAATCCCATTCGCGATTAAAGGTCACGGATACTTATTCAAACATACCACTCGTTTCCGAGAGATCGCCAAAAATTCATAAAAATCATCGGAAAGATAGCATTTTCAAACACAAAGATAGTCTACTCGAAATTGGCAAATATGATTCGGACGCGATATATGAGAACTTCAACGAATTCAAGAGTCATAAGAAACATAATCCCGAAGACACTGTAGAGAATTTGAACGTAGATCAAGCATGGAAACAGGATAACAAATGGATGGAGGATGATGTGCAGCCGGATAAAGAGTATGATAGTATATACGAAAATGATAACGGTAACAATGAAGACGGACAGAGTGTAGATTATTCGCAAGGTGAAGTGCGAGAACAGAGAAGTGTCATTCCCGTGGTTAAAAATATATATTCGATAAATATTTCTCATAAAGAAATTAATTCAACACCTGAATCGACGCGACATAGTTTACGACTGAATGAAGAAATTAACACAGAAAAAAAGAGAAAAATGGAAGAAATCAATAAAAAAAATGGCTCAATGAACGAAGCTGATGATATAATGAATATATCAATGACATCAACTTCCCAATTTTCAAAGTTATCATTAATTATGTCAAATAAATCAAATTTCGAAAAGAGTACTACAATACAGAATGTATTAAAGACGAGCGAATTAATAGAAATAAAGAGCATAAATATAAGTACAGAATTGCCTGAGGACACACATACTGAAGCATCAAATGTTACTAAAAATCAAATAATCACTGGTCCAGATACAACTTCCACTATTAAGAAAGTCGTAGACATACCTCAGCGAAGACACATTTATAAACATAGTTTCCCTAGTATTGTCCAAGACGCGGATGATGATGCTAGTATAGAAAAAGTATTTAAACGGGAATCACTGAAAAATCAAAGTAAAGGCAAGATTAATAAGAAGCAATTACTATTATCGTCAACTGATAAAGTTGTTAAAACACGACAGAAACGAAGAACGAAACGAAACTCGGAAATTAACAACAACCAGTCGAACGATATCAATGGTATTCAAAAGCAGGCACCAACCGGTATTCTGCTACCGTCTATTATCGAATCCAAAGAAAAGACATCGATAGATTTAGTGTTTCCTACGTTCTGGTTACCGTCGTCTGAAGTGTCTCTGATCTTGTCTCGAGCAGATGTGGAGTGCATTGACAAGAAGAAAGCATTATTAGAGGATAAACTAGAGTACAAAAAAGATGACGACATTATCAGCGAATGTTTATCCGAGCGAGGCATTAATTACAGATTATATCAAGAGGCAATGGATAGAGAAAATACCAAAATCGCATTTGGTCAAATGACAATATACAGGATGAAACTAGAATGCGTATGTCCAGAGGATATGCTACCTAATCAAACATGCAAAAATATTTCAATACATCAGAGCTGGCCAGAATATTTAGGATCTTCTGGAAATGGCTACTTTAAACCATTACATAAATTAAATATTTGAAGAAACTATAATATCTTGTCGAATTATATAAATTATTGAGGAAACTTTTATTGTAAATTGTAACGTTCTCTAATGGAATCGTTAAAAAATTATCAAATAGTCACGTGCGCTATTTGTAAAATTATACAATAACGATCGTAATTCTAATCAATATTGTTATATAAAGTAATTTATATTAATATTTATATGCAGTTTTCTTCGCGAAATAGAAAGGATATATATGCGTATTTGTACATATAAGAATATTGTTGCTCTCGCATTTAAAACTTTTATCAGTTAATTTTTAAGAGAATTGCTGTAATCACATATCTGTTAATTACTTACTGATAATTAAAAGTTTTTTTTTTAAATGCAGTTATGAATGAAGAAGTAACTGTATGTGCCAAAGGAGACGACAGTTTTTTTATGTGTGTATCAAATATATTACAAAATTTATCATAACTTACAATTGCATAGAAATTGATATAATTAATGTTGAAAGTAT
>NW_017259576.1:1990368-1994666 GCF_001594045.1 Atta colombica | reverse complement strand
ATATATATATATATATATGATTAATATTTCAATTCATTAGAAAACGCCCATTATATACTTATATGTTATCATATATTGATAATCAAATATTACATAGTTATACAATCTGATGTATATTAATTGTATCAGCAGATACAAATATTCTATGTAACTAACAAAGATATATTCTGGTGCTATCGATTTATATGCCTTCTTACATGCATTTTCTATTAATTTAAAGAACAGGAAAAATAATTTAATTACATAAAGTTTTTAAATGCTATTGCCTTTTTTGAAAATTCATAAAATACGTTTATAGGATAATATAAATGTAAACATTTAATCACTGTTAAGTGTAATACAAGTATTCGAAGAATATAAAATATGTATTAATTGATCAACTTTCTGTATATTAATTCTTCCTATATATTTTCGTTGCTATGGCATACTTGATCCATGGTTTGATCAATATTGGTTTATTAAGTCTTCTTATTGCTTCTTACATTCTCATTTGATTGTTACTTTTATGCGTGATAGATACTTTATTCTTATAACTCTTGCAAGAATAGGATAAGCCAAACAGTTTAAATGCAGCATATAGTAAGCTGCAATTAAGTACAATGCAAATTACAGCGGAAAGAAGCATGAAACGTCGTAAGATACATATGTCATATAAGTTTAACGGTTAGTCCGTAATTAACAATTTTTTAATGATGCATTAGCGGATTATACTTATACTGTGTGCAGCAATAAAAATGTTCGGAAAACCAATCTATTTGTAAGTGTTTATTAATAGAGCGTACTTTTGTGAGACTTGAATATGAACATACAATTCTTCTTAAATTTACTAACATTTATATTTTTTTCTAGCGAATATGTGAATATTCCGAAACTCTAGATAACAAGAAGTTTCAAGATTACAGGGATGATTTTTTAGTAAAATGCAAATTATGCAATTATTCTTTAAATTTTGGGTAAATCTTCGCTTATTGTTCTTATTCTAAGAATATTCTCTTATTCAATCAAGTATCTTGTATATTCAAAATATTACTTTTCTATCAAAGATATCGATCAAGTTAGAGAAAATTTAAACTCTGTGGCTTTATAGAATGTCTATACAAGATAAAACGATCGGATCTATTAGCGGAGATATGTACAAGCATTTTCGAAAATCTATGGTACCCTTTGTAACATCAGAAGTACAGACCGCAGATGTCTTGCCACATTGTTTGGAGCACAAGACTCTGTATGGAATTCTACAAAATACACAGAGGCGGTGTTACACTGCATTCTCTAAATCGAAACCGTACAAAAATGCAGAAACGCAGACGGATTATAGAGAAAGTGAGGCACAAACTGAACCTTGGGAGCCACCATGCAAAATTGTTCCAGGTAATAATTATATTGCAGTCTGCAGCATACTGTATCAGATTCATATAGAATACATAATCAATCAAGAAAGCAGAAAAAATAAAAGCTGGAAATGCTAAAATGAGAACTTTACAATATATTAATTTTCATTTAGGTCATAATCCTGAAGTATTGACATTAGCTCATCTAACTTGGGAGCATGGACTACCTGCAGGTGTCCATGAGATACACATTATCAACAGGATGCGGATAAAAAGAGCTTGGGAAGCTATTCTACCGCCGATAGATACACCGGCCAATATAAAAATGCGAAATTCGATAATAACGGCCTTAGAGATAGACGAATGGGCTTTTCGAGAATCGGTGAGTATTTCAAAACATAAAGAAGAATTTCAATCATTTATCTGTTACACATATATATATATATATATATATATATATATATATATATCTTTTTTCTTTAATTATATAATAAATAAGTATGATAAAACTCTCAATCCGATTACCTAATATAATATCTACGTTTCTTCCTTCTTTAATTATAATTTTAGGAGATTCAATTCATAATGGATTTACGTCTGGACTTAATGAGAAATCTTCTACAAAGTCATGAATCAAAATACGAGAAAAAAGTGCAGAGTCGTTTCAGTAGACTTAGAAGCAAACTAAGCAAATATCGAGACAATCAAATTAAGGCTATCAGATATAATCTTAAACGAGATCTGCGAAAATTACACAAGAAACATCGCAATGAACATCAATCTCGTAAACCCGATATAATTGAACGGCATATCGATCTCAAGTCTGACCTGTATGCACCGCAAATGCGTTTCGGTGAACATCCCCAGAGATGGCACGAAATTTTACCGAAGCAACTCTCACGTGAATATCATATTGAGCGTGAGTATAAATTTAATTTTATTTTATTGTAATTAATACGCAATTGCTGCTATTCAATTCATCGCAATTGTTATTTAGAAGAAGAAGAAGATGCAATACTTAGTTGGCTACCCACTATCGAAGAACCAAAAGTAATTAAACATAAACCTAAATCGATAGACATCTGTATACGAGAAACCAGATGGACGGAGGAAAAACTAAAGCAGCTTCATTCCGATTTGAAAGCTATTCGAATGAAAGTCAAATCTGTAGACGAAGGCCCAAGATTAGTAAAGCGTCACGAACAGCTAGTTTTACCTACCACACCACGCAGATCGGGAACGTGGGACAATAAGCAGAAACAACGAGAAGAATCTGCTATCTTTATTCAGAAGCTTGTTAAAGGCAGAGCGATACAGTGTCTGGTAAATTATCCGATCATTCATTGTACTTTTAAAATAGATACAGAAAACAAGATTCTATAGAGTTGTATAATACGAGAAAGATATTTTATATTTATTATGCTACAGATGTACCAAGGACGCAATAGATGTAGAGAACTAATCGAGGAATTACAATCGACTCAAGTGCTCGAACACGAAGATTATGATGAAAAGATACATATGATTAATTTGCGACAATTACAAAAACATCAATCAATGCAGGAAAATCGTTTATGCGAAATTCTTGATTCCTTAGAGGGGAAGACAATCTGTGGGATATTAGATTTTCTTAGCAAGGTAAGTTTTGTAATCTAATTACCGCAAAACAGTTCACTTGATTATCTCCTGCATTATCTGCAGGAGTTAATAAGATTAGAGGATGAACGTAGAGCTCATGCCTTTGCCTTGCTTGCTGAAAGAGAAAGATGTATGAGAGAAGCCGCCGAAGCTGGCAGGCGACAAGCAGAACGTAACCGACGACGAGAATTTGATGAAATGTTCAAGCAAATTATAAAAGTAAATCAAGACTCAGTGGAAGCGTACTTGGAAGATATTGTGAGAGAAGAAATCGATTGGATATCCGATAAGGCTGCTAAAGAACATGTTTCAGAAATTTGCGATAAAGTGGACGCTGTAACGAAACATGCCGCAGAAAAGTAAGATATGATTGAGCATTGATAACTAATAAATGTAAACAAATAATTTTATCAAAAGAATGTGTAAAACACAATAATATTTTCGCAGCGCTACTAAATTAGCAGATGAGGAATTGATAGCGGATATGATTTACAATTTTGTTTTACCGGAAGTGGAAAAGCATAATATGAGAAAAAAGATTCGCGATCAGCAACAAAGTTATATGAGGAATGCATACATATCACTTTACGAGAAAATTTTAGAGTTACCATCCATTGAACCATTGCAAGTTGTGAATCAAGAAGTTCCTGTACAAAATGAAAATGTACAAATCATCTACGTGACTGAACAAATAATAAAAATGATTTATCTGTAGCATATTATCTTTTATATAAAATATTTTATATAAAAATATTCATTATTTTTTTCAGGAACAAGATATCGAGGCAGAAGAAATAGAACTTCCAATTTCTAAAACAGAAGATAAAAAGCGAGCAGATTTAGAAATAGATTCCCAAAGCGATTTAATGGAAGCTCAATAATATTAAAAGCTGCTTTTTTTATTTGAAGGCTTTTGTATTTTTTTTTATAATAAAAGTTAATTATTATAATAATGTTACTAAAAATGTAGAATTTATGTTAAATTTCCAAATATAATCGGATACCTATGCTATACAAATAAATATAAAAAATATATTAACATTATAATTTGATAAATTATGTAACATTATAATTGCATGTCTAAATTCTATATTAAATTTATCATATCTTTCAATACTGATCGATTATGTAATATGTGTCGTCAGTAAATTAATAATAACTAAATTATTTTAGTTTATGTACATTACATTCCGAAAAATATGTCTTTCATTTTAGATGTCTTTGTAAAATAATGAATTATGTAATTGGTGATAAAATGTCAAGCCAAATCATTCTGATCAATGTTTAATATGAATACAGTCTTTTATGTACGTCAATGATTATATATAA
>NW_017259576.1:1979555-1990148 GCF_001594045.1 Atta colombica | reverse complement strand
TATATATATATATTAACAAAATATCTATATATTAAACATTCCATGTCAAAAGCCTTCCTATTACATCAAAATAAGAAATCCTTCCTCACGAAAAAGGGTGGATCACTTAACATAGAATGCTCGATATATATGTACATATCCCGGATACACAGGAATCTTAAGTAAAGCACTAATAAACCCAACAAAAAATTAGTTTATATATTGTTTCCTATAACTGGACAAGAAGCAATTTTATAAACAAAATTAACGCTTAAACTTTCTTACAAGTATTACTTGAAAGTAATTTTTAACAAGTTAAAATTTAAGTGTACCGAGTGTACGTTGTAATCATTATATCTATTTCGCCACAACAATTAAAAAATGCATTTTATAAAGAGTATAATAATTCTGCAAAAATCTTCACACTTGAACTATTATTGTAAAATGGGCCAAATTAGCGTGGGCATGATGAATCGATGAGATAACCATCTAATGTAGACTTCGAAAGTAAATTCGACATAAATTGTTTGAACTTTACGTCTTTCGCGTCGCTTGACGTTTTTCTTTCTACTATGAGCTTGCGTTTCTTAGCTTGCAATTCGTTCGTCTGTTGAAGCGGCTCAGCATCGGTGTTGATAATATGTGTTTTCCGTTTGCGATTTTCTAACGAATCGGGATTCTGAGTTCCTTCCCGTGCACGACTCACTTCGGTAGTCAAATCTACCATTTTCTGCTCCCATTCCTCGAGATGCTTTCGCACCTCGGCTAACAGTGTGTCTTGATCATGTATCTTTTTTGCCTGTTTATGTAACTTTAAAGTTTGCTGTCGCACCAGATACTCTTGTCTCTGTATCCTGAGTCTCATTCTAGTGATTTCATTTCTCATAGATAAAAAGAACATCTTATTCTTTTTCGTACGATCATTAATTTTCTTAAAAGTTTGATTAAGCTTCTCAGAGCAGGTTATATTATGATTGTTGCAATGCGGCAGTGTGGAATTATTTATGTTCCTACCATGGGAGATCATGACGCCACCAGGTAAATCATATGAATTTACAGTACCAACCATGGACGTGCAAATGTTGTGCTTTAGATCTGGCAGGATTTTCTCATCAAAATGCTCCATGGCCATGCTGCTTATATCTCGTAGTTCCTGAAGTATCTCATGTGCTCTAGGTGGTGTCTTGGTCTCTCGAATCAATCGAAGAACACGGAAAATTTCATCGATTACCTAAAACATAATGCAACATACTTATTCAATAATATTATATTTGTAAGTTGAATGAGTATAACATGAATAAGAGTTTGTCTCTTGGAATATATGAGAAGTATTATAAGATCTTTATTCTGTAACTCTTAATGAATAGTTATTAGTATTCTTACAAGATGTTTTCTGTGGCTGAATTAATACACTTTAGGTTTGTTCACACTGCATGCTCCAACATGCTTCAATATGTTGTTATCATAGAATCTTATATATTCCAACACATTTATTAGAAAGAGTAGGAGTTATAGAGTGCTTTGCCATTCCTAGACTTTCGTGCACACAGCGACAAAAGTTGCATTCTAATTGTCTGTTATCGTCAACATAACATTACAAGCTTGTGTTTTCTAATGACAATTACTAACTCCGGTGGCTATAAATGAGATTGGAGGACATCAAATGGCCAACACTTTTACTTTTACTCATTTTTAATACAGATGGAAAAGCTTTAATCTAATTCTATCCAAAATGGATCTCAATCGTGCACATTCTGTTCCAATTGAATCATGTCACAATGTTATATTTTGTGCATTCCTATGTATCTGTGTTAAGCAATTGAAAAACACTCATAGTAGGAGCATATTGGAACATGTTAGAGCATACAAAGTAAACAAACCATTTTAGAATTCAAAATGAAATAGATATATATCTGATATTTGGAGAAAGCAAGAAAGTTTTAGAACAATCTAAAATATAAATAAAAAAAACAGACTTATTATCATTGCTATAGTTTTTTATATGTAAAACCTAAACAATAACAATGTAATTGTTAAGAGAGAATAGGAACCTAAAGATAACAAATATTTATATATCAAGTATTGATATAGAAACAATTTTTTATGATAACAAATTATTTATGAATCTATTAGATGCTACTTATAGTTAAAGAAATAGGAAGAATGGAAAACAAGAATTTTAATTTATCAGAAGCTATGTACTAAGGAATATGTAGTTTCTAATAAGTTAAAGCTTTTTTTCTCTGTTTTCTGTTCCTTATTTCTTTGATTATACACAGCCCTTTACCTTTCCTGGTATAAAGCAACAAACATTCAAATCAACATATTTGATAAAAGTCATTGATAGCATAGAGATTCTCGTTTCTATTGCCGTCAAGATATCGCAATGACGCGCGAGAGGATGACTCCGTCGCTCGGACTCCCTTCTTGGCAGCTTGCTTTTGACAGTGCGGAGGCATTGTGCATGATATTTCTCCATGAGATTGAAGCCACGGTTGAGCAGCTTCTTACAGATTCGATCGAACTGTCTGCAAACCTAAAAAACACATTGTGGAATCTATGCTTTGCGAAGTATATAAGGAAGTGAAAAAGAATCCTCCTCGTGGATTAAAGAGCGAACTTACGATCCTATATTTAGAAATTTCATCGTAGGAGAGGTTAGACAAAATCGCCTCCAAGCAAACATCGGGAAGATTAATCAGTTGCAGATGCGCGTAATCGTTCGTTTGTTGCGCGGTAGAATTATATAAACGTTCGTCAATCATGTCACCTGTTCCTTCCCATTCCAAGGATGACGCGAAATGTACTCTCTTCATCATGAAATCCAGACCGTGACCGTAATTGACACCAATTGACACGATCAACTGCACCGGGATGCTGCCATGATGGGAATATAAAGGTACTTTTTCATGGCGGCGATTAGTCGCAACTTTTGTAGCGAACGGAGAGTCACGTGACTCCATCAGTCGCTTGAAAGTCGTCGCTGTCAGTTGCTTCTATAGTTCGATTTGATTAAAGTTGTAGCGATAATAGGCGATAATCGCTACAATTTGAATTTATTTTATCAAACCATACAATTTCCATTCTGCACAAACAGGGGTCCTCCAATATCTTCTTTTTTTGGATGTTTTTCTATCTGCAGACATAATTGCAATAAATGCTGCACTAAACATTTTCTTCCTAATCTCTTCTTACCTTTTCATAATTTCTAAATATTTCTTTTGCCACTCATTGCTATTCCTGTATATATTTAACAGCGCAACTATACTACTCACTATACTTGGCAGTAAAGAACATTATGATTTGGAGTAAAAAGAATTGGTAATGAAAGTCAATCGTAGTGTAATTACTACTTTCCATTACGCATTTTATTTTCATGATAGCAAAAAAAAACAGCGATTGATGAGCTAAGGCTCAATTGTTCCATCTTTTGTTAAATTTTACCTGTTGGGTAAATAGCAAGATTAGCCAATCACATGCGCGGATTGTCAGATTTATCTAACAGATAAAATTTATCAAAAGATAGAACAATTAGTCCTAATCTCGAGCAATTTAGCGATGCATAAAGTCGGTTCTACATTAGTTGCAAGCTAATCGCAAGTTTATTGCGACCAATATGAAGCGTCGATTTCAAAATGCAAGCTTCAAATTAACTGTCGCAACAAACTTGAGATTGGCTTGCAACTAATGTAGAACCGACTTAAAAAAGCATTTTAAAATGGATTCAAATTTTTTTCTATCCGAATGCGTATTTTAAATAGCAAATATTTTTTGGATTTAATTGGATTCAATTGGAAAAACTACATTTCCAAAATTTTGAATTGGATACAGTATTCACAATGTATGTGTTATGCACAGAAAAAAACTAATATTATTTTTAGATTGAAAAGCATAGAGATATGCTCCATGCAATTCCTATAAATGAATAAAAATGCATTCAGGAAAAGCATTCATTTTAACATTTGTGAATCAATATTTCTGAAAATCTGAATCCATTTCAATTCATTTCAATCCATTCTCATTTATTGAGATAATTTTACAATATTTTTTAAAATTACGGGTGCGATTCCATGGTAGTGAGAGAAAGTTCTACAGAATAATTTTTAAAATATTAAAAAATACAAATGTTTTTTATTATTCATTTTATTTAAAAAAAGTATGCTACATAGATTGTATATTTCATGAAAAAATAAAATAAACGTGTCATAGAATGTAAAATTGATTTATCACACTTTCATATATCAACATTTTTTGTAACTGTTATTTAAAATATGTAATTTTTATTAACATTATATACAAGGGTAAAATGGTACTCGGTGACATTCGGATTGTTTTCAAACGCTTAATGATTCTCTAAAGTTTATAAAAACTTTTTATAATTTTTTTATATTTCTTTATATGTGTATATATGGATAACGTTTTCGGCAGGTTTAATTGATCTCGAAGCGATTATAAATATGGACCGAAAAAGCTATTCGTGTATACACATAGAAAGAAATATAAAAAATTATAAAAAATTTTGATAAACTCAAGAAAACCATTAAGCGTTTGAAAACATTACCCGACTGTCTCCGAGTATCATTTTATTTTGTTCTTCATCAAATGTTAAACAAGGATAAAATGATCCTCGGAAATTCTCGAATAGAATTTTCGAACACGCCCTAAAATAACAAATAATTCAATATTAATTTTTTATAAACTAAAATAAATAGAATTAAAATAGCATTTAATATTGAAATAAACAAAGATATAAAATAATTTTAATTATATCGAATGAATTAAATATTTGACTTCCTCTTTCTGTGCTTTGACTTTCCTTTGGTTTTCTCTTTCTCTATCTCTGCAAGTAGTTTCAAAATTTCTATTTGTAATTGACGACATTTTTGTTTCGATAGTTTTCGCATCTCATCTGCTAAGCAAGCTACAAAATGATCAATGGCATCCTTTAGTGGAACTGGAGTAGTTAAAACATTTTTAAACTCGTTTCGTAGTTCCGACGTAAAAGCTTCATGTGCTGTAATAATAAAGTTTATTAAATTAATAAAAAGAAATCACAGATTATAATTACAGTCAATAAATCTGTACTCTGAATGATTCTGAAGATTTCAGAATATTCTGAAGTTTTTTCTGGAAATATTTTGGAATTCCAAAATATTTTTTAAAATAGAAGATAAAATAGAAGATAAAATTAGAATAAAAAATTATCGAATGGATAACTAGATTGATTATGACTTGTAATCAATTCTTATTTTAAGGCTATCTTAAGGTAAATCCTATAAGATACTAATACGGCTCTGTGATTGGTATATGACAGTTACTTAAGATAATTTAAAATACAAAAACTCTTCCCATCTATGAGTATGTACTAGCCTAAGAAGAACAATCAAAATAATTTCAATTTGAAGTCATATTGACCGAATTTATGTCATTTTTTTGGTCATGATAAAATTCTAGATCTCAGATGATCTAAGAATAATTTTATATATAAAATCATTCTTCAAATTGACATTATTTTGATTTTCTTGTTGTCCTTAAAAGTCTTCATTACATTTCTATAAGAAGACTCTTTAAGAAGTTATAAAGTTAAAATTACAAGTTGTCTTACAGATTGTATTGGATGTTGAAGTTTGTGCCGATCGTGAAGCTCGTGATAATGGTGTATTTTTACATGAACTATTTGATGTTGAAGCAATTGAAAAATTGTCCTCTTCTTGTGCACTTTCAGCAGTTTTATCGCAATCGGATAAATCACTGACAGTTCTAAAAAATTATTACATATCGAATGTTATTAAATATTTAATCTGCATATTAAAAAAATGCATATATATACACATTGTATAAATATTAGATATAGTAAAAAGAAATCCATTATTTTTCCATTCATGCAAAATATTTCATGCAAAAATAATGGATTTCTTTTTACTACACCTAATATTTTAAATAATTATAGCATATAAATATTTGAAATTATAGCATTTATAATGTTACATAATAGAATAAATGTTAGTTTTTTTTACAATATATCACTTGATAATTTACTATATAAAAATATATACCGTGCATTTTCTAATGAATCATCGATAAATCGCATGAGTTCATAAAAGCGGAATACTTTCAGTTTTTTAATCGGTTGTGCAGCAGATCCACTTGGAACATACGTGTTTGCTAACCGTCTGTAACGCACATAACAACTTCTTAGATATTTCCATCTTTTCATTGCCTCATCCATAGTCATAAACCCTACAATAAACAAAAATAATTCGTATTCTTAAAATAGATTGTATTATTGTATAGATAATTGTTGCACTTTGCTATTTTATATATCTTGGTAAATATTTATACAAACCTAATATATTTTGAACTTCTTTCCATAATACTTTCTTTTTCGCCTTTGTCCGTTCACTAAGTGTCATTTGGGTATTCCATAATCCTGGCTTTGTTTGTACTACATTAATTAGCATTTTATCGCGATCACGTTGAATACCGATGTTCATAGTTAGTATGCTCCACTGTTTCAACTGGTTAAAATATAATTAGTTTGCAGATTAATTGCACATTAAATTTAACAGTTTTTACTAGTATATGCTATAATAGATATTTCCAGCAAGATAACACGGATAAACACAATAATATAAATAATATACAATATATATCAGACACTATATATAAGATACACTGTAATATAATCATATAATGTCTTGGGAGTCGATTGTACATTGATTTTGAAATGAAATGAAAATTACAAAACCGAGCAAATTCACTAGATATTAACTAATGAAATTATAAATATTCTAATAAATTTGATCACTTACAATTACAAATTAAAGTAAACAATTTCCTGATCATTCATTCTAGAATATAACAGATGAACTATTGTCATAAGCAGTTTAGAATAAATTCAGCGACCAAACTCAGCGAAACTTACTTTTCGAGCTATGACAGAGTTGTAAAGCATTCATAGAAAAATTGATTATATAGTTTGAACTATGTACTGAACAGCTACAAGTATCATTACTATAGAGTATGAATAACATAGTAGCACACGAGACTACTATGCCAGGAGTGCGATTCCGTAATTGGCCTAGTTTTCACCGAGGGTTTAAACCGGATCAGAATGTAACAACCAACTACAATCGAGCATTCCCCTATTATAGTCAAATGATAGGGGAATGCTCGACTGTAATTGGTTGATTCTTACATTCTGATCTGATTTAAACCCTCTGTAGAAACTAGGCCATTTTCTTTACATGCCTATCGATAGTTGTCGGTGTTATTGCACAGATATTAGAGTTCCTCTAGTAAAGGACTCCGCATAATAAAAGGAACAGACAACAGAGAGTAAGAATTTTAACCTATCAGAAATCATGTATTGTGGAATACACAGTTTCTGATAGGTTGAAATTCTTATTCTCTGTTCTCTGTTCCTTTTATTGTGCGGAGCCTCTTAGCCCCAGAATATAAGTCCAGGTTATCCCTTTCATTATGTGGAAAACTCTAGTTTGTTTTGTATGTTTACAGCTGGATCAAACGGTCAGCTGTAAAACAGTTCCAGGTTCCGATGGATTGTTCGAAACTGTTTCCAGAACATTGTTTTAAAATAGAATAGATAGGTTAAAAATATCTGTCTATTAATTCTCTGTCCATAAATACGTATATCTCCATGTAAGAGAAAAAAAGAAAAAAATTTTTCTCACTTTGTTTACATGACATTACAACAACAGAGTAAATGTGAAGTGTCTCGTCGAAGAAAAGACATACGGTAACAAATATTTTGTTCACGTAGCAAGAATGGCACTTTCTTCGAAAGACATTGTGAAATTGTTGGATCTCCTCAATGAGGAAAACTTGGATACCACCTTGGAGAACCTTTGCAATCAACTGCATCAGAGCTTCCCTAAGGAAGAGCGCTTTAAGGTTGGAACAGTATTGCTGCTGCAGTTGCAACAAGTTGATTTGTTGCCTAAGCACACTCAACGTGTTGTAGCATTGACGTTGTTGTTCGATTTGTATCGAGGAGAACCATTAGCTTCTACGCCTTTCGCTTCTGTATTTGTACAAATGCTGAAGTCTCAGGAGGACGTTAACAATGGAAGCTCGAAACCATCCAGCCACACTGGTCACATACCATTCCTATCGAATTGTGAGAAGAACCTACTTGTCAATTTGATGGGTTATATTCAGAAGGATGTCATCAAGAAAACACCACGCCAGATCGTGGATGAATTTTCATTTTCCACAGTACCGTCTATTGATCTGACCAATTTGCAACTACAATTGGCAGAACATCAGTCCGAGTTGCCAGCCGTTAGCAAATGCGGAAATCCTATAATACTGCCTGACATGGATCACTCCAAAGGAACAGAATACGACGCGGCTACCGTGAGAAATATAATAGAAAACCTCGCTACTGGTGATCCACCCCTATGTAGGCAGAGTTATCGTCCAGAGTTTCTGAGGCTTGTACCACCGATTTATCATTCTATCAATGAGATTGCTTGGTTCCATATCACTGAACCGACTCAGTTTACGGTCGAATATGATCCTAGCATGTGCGTGTCAAACTGCGTCAGCTTTGAGGCACGTAAACTCATGGGCAAAGCCTTCAAAAATGTTTTAACTTTGATGCAACAACAAAACTTGATCGGTGAATTGGAAAAGGATCCAAAGCTCGTTTATCACATTGGATTGACACCACCTAAATTACCAGATCTGGTTGAGAACAATCCTCTGATAGCCATCGAGGTTTTATTGAAGCTAATGCAATCCAGCCAGATTACTGAATACTTTAGCGTGTTGGTAAACATGGAGATGTCTCTTCATTCCATGGAGGTCGTGAATAGATTAACTACCACTGTGGACCTACCGACGGAATTTGTACATTTATATATCAGCAATTGTATATCCACTTGCGAGACTATCAAAGATCGTTACATGCAAAACCGACTGGTGCGACTTGTTTGTGTGTTTCTGCAGTCCCTGATAAGAAATAAGATCATAAACGTGCAAGAACTATTTATTGAGATTCAAGCATTCTGTGTGGAATTTAGTCGCATTAGGGAAGCAGCCGCATTATTTCGACTCTTGAAACAACTTGAGTCTGGTGATACCGGTGGACTCAATGCTCCACCTGCAAGATGTAGAACTGATATGTGTTAAAACGTGTAACTATATCTATAAATATTATCTGGAACATTTATATAAAAAAAATACAATTAAAAATATATATAATTAAAAAATTAGTGAATTAAAGAATATGATAAAAATTTAATAGAAAATATTATTTTATATTTATATTAAATTTCAATTAGATGTATATTTATATTCTTTATACATCTAATCGGATGAAATGATATTGAAAGTTTATATTAATCCTTCATAGTTACTGGAAGTCCAGGAGACCCCAAAAGTTTTATAGAAGTTTTATAGATCTTTTAAGATCTTTTTTTAAAACGAGATTTAAATGCCATTTATTCTAAGTTCAAAATACTCTTTTTACACCTTCGGTTGCATATTGTTCTTTGGATGTTCAGCGTTCTTAGCGATTTTTTTAAATATATTAAAATTAAAAACTTTAAAAAGTCACTGCATTTTCATATTCTACAATGTTTAAAGTATGTTCAGTAATTTTTGTGATTTTAAGGAACAAAAGCAATCAATTAAAGAATTAAGATCATTTTGCTCCCTGTGTGACCAACAAAATTCTTAAGAGATGATGAAGAGTTAACAATATTAAGTGAAAATGTATTAAGAGTTAAAGATCTTAATGTCTAATATTTGAATGAAGCCTCAGTAATTGAATTGATAAGATTCGTGAATTTTGGGAGATCCAAGTTCTCGAATTTCGGCCGAGATATTTTTCACAATAAATTCTTTATAATATTTTTGAAGACACTCTTGAACAACAATAATATTAAATTGTTTGTCAATTCAACTTGTGATATTACATACCCTGGCTTCATAGTTTAGGACTATGTTTCAAACTTGTTCAAAATTAACAAATAATCGGCACGCAAGTTTGCTTGAACTGAAAATTCATACAAAAATATTATTAGACATTCTCCTTGACCAAATATGCTCCTCTTCACTCATTTGTGTTTATATTATTAAGTTATTATAATCAGAAAATAAGTTCAAATATTGATCATGTGTAAAAACATTATAAAATGTAACATATAATAAAAATACTATCTTGTTTGAATTGTCTTAAAAATAAAAAAAAAAAAAAAAAAAAAAAAAAAAAAAAAAAAAAGAGAGAAAAAGAAAAAATCTTAGTTACAAAAATTCATATGCTCTTAATGTTGTATGTAGGAATATAAGTTTATTATATGAAGCATTGTGTGAGAAAAATATATTTGCATAAAATATTTTTAATCTAGAATTTGGTATACATTATTTTTTTGCATTTTTTGGCAACGTTATGTAAAACATTCTATTGCGTAATGAACAAATGTCTTTAAATATATATGTAAATAATTTGTAATTGTAAAATTTTGACGTATTTGTATTTATTATATTCCAGACTTCAAGTACAAAAGAAACGAATTACAATAATAAATATCGCAATTGATACAATTTCGCTTTATGTTCTCTAAACAAATATCTTATTTATTAATA
>NW_017259576.1:1978738-1979455 GCF_001594045.1 Atta colombica | reverse complement strand
ATATACATACATACATTTCATGATGTTAATTGGTGTATAATCGGTAAACTTTCGTTTTAATATTTATATAGAAATATTATAAAAAAATGAACAAAAATTTATTATATGCATAAACATGCAGATAATATGATAAAGTGATATATGACAAATCTCACAAACTGTTACAATTATAAATATTGACATGATAAATGTCTATTATAATTTAATACCTTCGTATAATTAATAGATATGCATGATCCGATACAACTCGAACAATATTAATCATGGTATTAGCAATGAATCATGACACAGCGATAATTCACAAATCTGACATTATTTAAACATTGTTTATAGACAAAATTATTTAGATTGCAACATTTTGATCAACGTATGATTGACACAATTTTTATGAGTTGGCGTTTAGCCTTATTGCTGTTATTGAACTAACAAATAATTTTACTTATTTTAAATCATCTTCGAAGACACACGGTTTATATTACAAACATATCTCAGGATTAAATAATATTTCACATCTTGTACATGCAACACAATTATAATACTATAAATTATTAATGCATAAATTATAATGGAGTAACTGCTAATATAACACAATAAAATCGCTATCAAAATAGTTTATTGATTTTATTTGTAAATTGATGTATATGTATATATCTTGTACATACCCATTGATCATATATATATATATATATATACACACACACACACACACACACACAC
>NW_017259576.1:1969546-1978638 GCF_001594045.1 Atta colombica | reverse complement strand
ATATATATATATATATACACATACATACACAAATGAAATTAAATATAATTATATCACTAATAATAATTTATACACATAACTTATTATACATAACTAATTCATATACGCATTAAAAATGGACGTTACTTTGCATTTTTCGAAGTGTCCTGCATATTTAATTTGCCAATATAACATAAGGCGAAAAAATATAATATAATTTTACTTGAGCTAAGAAAATATACTACAAATTTGTCACATTGTGTAATAAACTACACAGCATTTATAATATAGTACATAGATGTATATAAAGTAGAAAACCGAAAAAAAGATCTGTTCCAACCAGCACAGAGGTATTCCATAATAACGATTTATTGATATCTTAAATGTCACTGACATATAATTTCTTATATTTTTCTTGTAATAATTAAAATACCGATAAATATCGTTATTGCATTACAGAACAACCAAATAGACGCAATGTCTGCATGCTGGCATAGAACAGAATCATTTATATTTGTCCCGTAGTTTACAAAATACAATTCCTGCTATCTAAACTACATTGTACGACATAACAATCTTCTACTTCTTTTTTATAGTCTTCATTTTTACCACATTTTTTGTAGTTTTTCCTTTAGCCGCTATCGATTTCGTTTTTAACGGCTTGATTTGCATCTTAACATCACTCTTGGGCATCTTTTTCGTTTTTATACTCTTTACTCCATCTTTGTTATCTTTCGCTTTGACTTTGATAATGCTTGGTATAATTACACCGGGTCTTATGCAGTTAGACCCGGTTGACTTATACTAGGCCGTTACTTTCACTTTCTTTTTCCGTTTTTTCTTCTTCTTATCATGAAGTAATTCTTGTTTTTTCGCTATACAAAAGCGGCAATACCAATCCTCATCTTCAGCTGGTGGGACTTGCATACCGACACACACCCTGAAATATTAAAAAGATAGTAAGATTTTTGCTATTTTTATTAATTTCAACATTATGCGATGTAAATTATAACAAGTTATTTACCAATGATACCAAGCGTCACAATCATCGCAGCCAATCATTGGCGAGCCATCATCCTGGTTGCCGCATGCAGGACATATCCACACTTGCCGACCTCCTCGATCCTGGAACACTCATCTCAGGATAAACGGAACTCAACGAGAATTTTTATTTAAACCCAACCCATCTCTCACGAAATTCACTCTGGAGTTTTGGAAAATCATTCAAACATTTGCCAACATTTGGATTCTTCAAATATTTATTTTAATAGAAGTAGAATGTTTCTTGATAATGTACTGACTCTATGAGAATTAGTCAGTGGACTTCAAATTAAGATATTTTGTCATGCTGTCCATGGACATTCCCTCTTATCATGAAAAAATATTTTAATAACAAAACAAAGATACTAGTAGCTTATAATACTTTCTTATAAAATTCCCTCTTAAATAATATGTGGGACTTATGTATCTCAATGAAATAATGATTTATGATAATATGAACTGGAGATGAACTTGTCTCTTCTTTTGTAAATATTCGATCGCATTCTTTAAATCATGTCCTAGCTTTTTATCTAAATCACTCCTATATATGAGATAGCGTGCGCATTATTTCTGCATTTATATTTTTGCATTATACGTATCATGTTGCAACTAACGTATTATGAAGTATGAAAACTAATTATCCATAGCATCGGCGCACAGAAAATTTCTTGCAATGTTCTTTAAAAGAGGTGTAAAGCGTACTCACCACGGTAGTGGTTGGTGTTGTAGACAACACGTTCCTGCCATTTTCTTTGTCTTCTTTAGCATCGTCCTTTTTAGGAACTGGATCTGCTTTCACCTCTGTACCGTTAAAACCGTCGGTTATATTCCTAACGGGTCTCTCATGCTAAATATTTTTATGCAACGTGCAAATCTCATGCAATTGTTTGCTTTTTTACATTTTTTACTACATAACTTTCTTAATATTTTCTTTGTTGTCTGTTAGTATATTATTAATAAATTATGTATCAATAATCGCAAACTATAAATGCATATATTCACTAATTAAATGAAAAAAAATAAATGAAAAAAATCATTATCATTATATCTTGAGTTAAGTCAATTCTTAATATGATCTTAAAAATAAGACATAAGATGTGACATTAGTAACTGATAAGATACATGCTCTCTAATGCTACTTAATTAATAGTCAAGCGGCAAATTCAGTAGTGACATACAAGTCTTAATTGCATCTTGTAACTATTTGTACGTGAAGAATATATGTTTGCGCTAATGTGACTGCATTTGCTAGAGAAGAGAAATTAATGAGAAGCATGGGCATATTATTAATTAATAAAAGAAAGATATACTATAAAAGAAATTACTTCTTTTAGCATATATGGAAGAATAAATTGTTAAAAATGAATTGTATAAATTAGTAACACACACTGGTACTACTCGAACTTTTACAATATATACTAATAAATGAAAAAAGTAGTAGAATTTACGATAACAATTTAGTTGAATATATATTAAGGATATCCTGCGTTTTAAAATTATTTCAATTGATAATCAATACCAATTGTGGTACATATATTTACAATAATGCCTCCATAAAATTTGCATTTATATTGTCAACAGATATTTGTTCATTAAATCTGTCAGAATATTATTTGTATAATTACATTATAATCGCTTAAATTTGTAATGATAAGAAGAGACAAGTATATCACATTATATGTATATGTATATACATATATTTATATGCATAGATATATACATACATACACATACATATATGCATATATGAATAGTAATAGTTGATCTATGTAGAATATATGGATGATAAAAATTAACGATAAATGTTTTATTACTGTTAAAATGCATGATTAAATAAATTTTCTAAGTTAATATTATTTATTTTTTATAAATAATTATGTCTATATTTGCATAAATGCAGCAATTCTATAAATGGCAACTCAAGATGCAGCTACTCAGAAAAGATTGTATACTCGTGTATTTAAAATATTCTAAAATATATGTCAAATAAAAAAATTATTAAATTTATTAATCAATATATTTATTTTCTCTAGAGAATATTATTTCTAAGATTTATTTCCATATCATATATATGTAAGTGTAAATAGTACTTTGTAACAGAGGTAGACTAGTTTACCAATCAATTCAACAAATGCCCGAGCCTGTTGTGAGCCTCTAAGAAAAGAGCCTGTTGTAAGCCTCTAAGAGCACAAGAAAAAAATGACTTTTCTTGGAGCCAATCATACATGGCTGATTCTGCTGAACTTTTTTGATGCTCTGGTTAATTTTATCGACACTATTTAATTTTATGAAGTGCTGTTATTTGAGTATTTTAAATAAATTGCTATTTATTATTATTTAAATAAAATAAATAAATAAATAAATAAATAAAATATATATATATACACAAATAAACATATATATAAATCAACAAATCAATATTTAAATGAACAAATAAATTGCTATTTATTTGTTCATTTAAATGTTAATTTATTCATTTATTTGTGTACATATATTTTTATATTTATTTATTTGTTTTACTTAAATAATAATAAATAACAATTTTTTTATTTGTTCATTTGATGTTCATATACGTGGCACATCTAAAACTTTATTTGAAATACGAAGCCCTTATTACCATTTGCTTAATAATATTTTTTATTCCGCCAGTCCGCCCCTGTTTGTAATATCTATTTTATAACTTGAGATTATTTAAATTTAATATTTATAAAAATATCTTTTCTGAAAAGCTCACTGTACAAAATAAGTCTTGCGAGGCAGAATAGTAAAAATAGTAAAAATAGAATGGCAAAACAAGCGTTTAGATTCAATTTGTGAAAATTAAGAATAAAGAAATATTTAAGATTCAATATAAGAAATATGAGCATTAAACTTAAAAAAAGTAAGTAATAATTGCAACATAAAATACACAGTAAGTCTAAATATAGCTATAAGAGAGAATGTGTACTACATTCATTATTTGGACAACGTAACAATATATCAAAAGAGAGAGCGTGATTTAAGGGAAAAAAGGAAATATGATACCATCACCACAAGATGTAAATGCATAGATAGCATGAATAGGAAATTGGAATTTTTGGATAGGTTCGTATTGAAAATAATATCGATGGGTTGGGTTCATCTCATTATACAAGATTAAAATGTTTGCAATAACTTAAGACAAATTATTCTCAAATTGGCTTTGTACAGGATAAATATTTATAAGATTTTCCTATAAAAATTAATTTAATTTAATTTAATTTACTTTCAAAATTTTATATGTTTCATTATCTATTAATTTTTCATTTATAAAAGAATTTTTTTATACTTCCAACAATGTTTTTATAGAGAAATTAAATAGCTTTTCTTCTCTGTATAATTTAAAAATAGTCGAACAGGAGTGTTAATATTTCTGCGCTTTGAAAGAATTAAAAATTGTGTAAGCTTTATATGTTATTTTCTATGTAAATACTTTAATCATAAATTCAACAATTTACTTACTTTATAAAATTTTATAAAGTTTCTGTATAAAATATTTCTATTCTAAGATTTTGAATCATGATGTAAATTTCAGATCTTTAGTATGTAAATATTATAAGAAATGTACTTACAAAATAATATGGTGGTTGTTGTGGCGGCACTAAAGGATTCGGGAGTTTAGAAGGATTGTCAAACTGAGGTGAAGGTATTGGCTCACTCTGAGATAGATTTTGGAAATTAGATTTCTTTGCTCGAGGAACTGATGCAAGTGGCGCGCTAGTAAGAGAGAAACAGTCTGTAGGAAGAGCAAGGCTTCCATCTAATATTCCCTCCTCTGTTTTCTTACTTGCTGACTTTTGCTTCGGTGGTCGTGTTACCAATGCCGATATTTTCGCCAATTCTGGACTAGGTTCGCGCTTAATTTCTTCATCAGGCTTTTTCACAAGTGCTTTAATAGTGCTGGAAAAAATAACACAATTATGATTATCTATATGTCATAATACAGTTACATAATATAATAAAAATCTTTCTTCGATAAATCGATTACACATATTAAAAAGCTAAACAAGTTATATGATTATATTAAATGATTAATACATATATTTATTAATAAGAATTCATTTATAGCTTACATTTTCTTCATAGGGGCATTATCTGGAGTTGCCGGTCTAGGAGAAGCTGTACCTAATTTTAATGTAATTTTTGGAACAGCTTCTGGATTCTTTTCTTCCTTCTGTAATAAAACATATATAATAATTTAATTATTACTATTTACTTTCATAATATCGTAGAAAAATCATATTTTACCATATTTTTCTTATTTAGATCTTTCTCCTTTTTCTTTTCCTTTTTCTCTTTCTTTTCTTTGAGTTTTTCTAATTTCTCGCGTTTCTCAGTCTTTTCCTTCTTCTCCTTAATTTTTTCACCTTTATCTTTGTGTTTCTCTTTTTTATCCTTCTTCTTCTTTAACTTATCCTTCTTTTCTTTTTTATGCTCTTTAGACTTCTGAAAATGTATAAATTGTTATATGTATAAAAATATAATTAACATGTTCTATCTTAATCAATTAATCTGATAGCTTTTACATGCATATAAAAATTATTAGATTCATTAAGATAGAGCGTAGTAATTATGACATCAATGATAAATGAAAATAAACATAGTATCGTGCGTAGGAATTATCTTTATCGGGATATTTAAAAAATATTTTTTAATATGATTGAGATATCTAACAAGATATGGTCTCCTACCGAATTTACCATATCATTCTTCTCTGTTTTCTCAGCTTTAAGATTTTTCGATGGTGACATTTGCGCGACAGGTACTGTTGGTGTAGCAAGCGTGATTGGTGCGAGAGGTGCAGACACTATAGGCGGTGCAACGCCTACAGGCAGTACCCTCTCAGGTACTTTCATGAAAGGCAATTCTTTGTTTGGCTTAAACATTTTCGTAAGCTTATTATCCACCTTCTCTTTATCCGCCTTCTCATTTTCGGCTAGAATCGACGGAGACGTTAATTCGGCCGGTGGGGGAATCAGTGGCTTCTCACGTTCTATAGGTTTAATTTTGGACAATGGAAAATCTTCGGGCTTTATGGGTGGATTGGAAAAACGCGGCGGTAATGGTAAATTGGGCATGGCGGGATGAGGACCCGGTCCACCTCGTCCGAGTGGCATTGAAAATCGCGGAAACATCGGAGGAATTAAACCAGGTGCCGAAGGAAATGGTGGGAAAAAGGGGAACGGAAGTGTGATCGGAAGAATAGGCTGTATTGGTTCGGGTGCCTGCGGTGTCTTGGGCCGATCCGGTATATCCAATTCTGTTGCATCATTCGAAAGTTTCGTCTGAAAAATAACAAATCACCAGCAAAACATATTAATACTGAAAATTAGAAATATATTAAAAGAATGTAACATTTAATGAAATTATTGTTGGAAATAAAATTGACTTTACGATAAAAAAAATTATAAAATTTGTATACGCAAACTTTCTTGATTTCATATATATATTCCTAAGTAATGTTCTAATATTCTAATAAAATGCATCTTACCTTTTTCGGACTGATACATTGTTTCGGATTCTTCAATTTAAGTTCTTTCTTTTTGCTACTCTTCTCTTTCTTTTTCCGCTTCTGTTCCGGTACCGTGGGTACATTCAATTCGGGAGTTTTTGGCGTACTAGGCGTACCCGGCGGTGAAATGTCAGCATCATCAAATATGTAAACATCCGACGATAAACTCTGCACATCTGCCAAATCACTGTCCGATTGTATGTGCACGTCCGGTGTATGAGGTGTCTTTTTCTCTTCGCGTCCTCCTTTCGGTTCCGCGTCGTTTCGGTGTACGTGCTTCTCCGCATTCTCAACATCTATGATTAACTCTGGCGAATTCTCACGCGAATCCAAAATATCCTTGTACTTGTGCGGCTCCGTTATTTCTTTGTCTTTTTCTTCACGTGGTTTCGATATCTTCTTGAAGATATTTAGTTTCTGTTTATCCGGCTCCGACGGCAACTTGTCAACAGTTTCCTCCTTCTTTTCGACAGCGGGAGAGACGTCTATTAGCTCTACTATCTTTTCGGTCTTGACCTTCGGTTGCATTGTCTTCGACGCCTTCGGACTATTGGTGGCTGATTTCGGTGACGCGATCTTTGGCGTAGGTGGTCTGCTACTACCCGTAAGTTCTTGTAACGTGGTAGATTGTCCCTTACCACCGCCTGGCTTTAACGGCTTTAATTTGGCCAGCTCTTTCATGCCAACTAATTTCTTCACTTTGCTCTCGTCAATCTTATCTGGCTTGAACAGTTCCTTCGCGCCTTTCTTCTTCTTGTTCTCTTTGTCAAGTTTACGATTCTCGGGAGCTTTTTTCACAACTTTCTTCGGTTTCTTATCAATCTTCAATTCGGGCGGTACCATCGGATAAGAGCTTGGTTGCGGTGAATCTGATCGAACTTGATGCGGTGTTCTCGCTTCGGGTAGCTTTCCTTCTCGCGCGGGTGATAAAAAACCAGAAGTAGTCATCATAACACTGCTTATCTCACGTAATGGTCTACCTTCCTCTAAAACTTTCGCACGCTTTACCATGGGACTTTCAAAAGACACTGGATCGCCTGGCCGTTTGAAAACCACCTGTGGTGACATCCTATGAGGTGACGTATTATTTGAATTGCTTGATGATGTTCCACTGCTAGATGTCAGATCTGCTGTACCATTCATTAAACTTTCATTTTTATCAGGTATGTATTCCTCTGCAATTATTATAAATTACCAATAAAATTAATATAAATTAGTATAATTTATTACTGAATAAAATTACTGAATAAACACAATATAATTTATTACCTTCGGTATCTGGATACATAGCTGGTAAATGTTCATGTATGTGCACTGGTCTCGTGACAACTTCACGACTACCCGGCTTTAAAAAATTTAAATGATTTTCACGTCGAATTGGATATTGTGGTACTTGTATAGGACATTGAACAGAATCTACATTTTTCACATATTCAGCTAATTCCTGTATATCAATATTCATATATTGAAATGTTAATCCTAAATCATCAAGATTCGGCTCTGTTCTTCCCACTAAAAAAATCATAAAAAAATATAAATTTAAGATTTGCAAAGATACTTAAATTACTCAACAAGTAATTTACTTTTATAATAATTAGATAACTCATTTAGTTGTCGATATTTACAAGAAATTTTAAAAACATAGATTTTAGATAATAGTATCCAAAATAAATTCAAATCTAAACTCTTATTCCATACAAAATATATAGAAAAAGGACAAATTCTGATAATACATATAATAGTCTCCATAGAATTGACTAATCACAATTGGGTATTCCTTTATTACAATTAAATAAGAGGGGAATATTTAACTGTTATTGATCAAAATTAATATAACAGTTACTCACAAACTTCTGCATATTGATGTGTGAGCTTTGAGATACGTAACAAATATTCCTGCAAAAGATCTACTAGAAACTCCAATGGTGTAGAATTAATAGAATGCCATCCTATCGTCTGACAGATCTGCGCAACAACTATTTTTAAAACGTTTCGACTATATTCAGCTGACATTTTTATCTGCAAATCAATATTGATATATGAATATTTTGCTGTAGAGAACATTTTAATCTATTGCCTTACAATTACATATTATACTTGTGTCAGACATTGTAGTTCAGATATTGTAGTTCAGATAATAATTATAGTCATGGTACAATAAAACAAACTACAATAGAAAATAAACTCCATTTATTTGTTTTATATGAACATTTTATGTAAGTTCCAGTTTTCTAAACATTTGTTCCTACTATTAGTTCCTATTATCGAAACTAATCAATACTGGATAATAAGTGAATTTCTACTTTAGAGAAAATTAGAGAAAATTAGAGAAAATTAGAGAATATCTAAACTACTTGACAGAACTGTCTTGTCCCATGAGAAATTCGGATAAACAAAGTTCTGTTGCATATTTGTAGTGATATTGATGTACAATATATATCAATTCAGAACATTCATTTAAAAAAATAACAAACTTTTTGTTTTTATCATACTTTCTTAGTCAAGATTCTTAATATCATATCCAAAAATTAAATTCAGATCT
>NW_017259576.1:1965113-1969446 GCF_001594045.1 Atta colombica | reverse complement strand
TATATATATATATTGTATATATTGTGTCACATATTAGAGCCAAATTAATCATAATGATAGAACATTTATCTTAATAATTCAATTGATAACTATCCATAGTCATAAGAGATTCTAAAGCAATAAAGTCATGAATAATGCATTTTATATGTTAACTCAATATGCTAATTACATAGTAATTAATTTATAAAACAGAGTAAAATCAAAGCAATACATATATAATGATATTTAAAGTACATTCCAAAACGTTCTCTTTGAGAAAAATTTTGTTTGAAATATGTAATAGATGTCACATATACTATATACTATATAGTATACAAAGTGAATCTTCCTTGGAGAGTTTTGGAATGTAGCCTTAGAGAGAATTGACATATACCTAATTATTGAAAAAAATGTTGACGCATAAAAAATTGTACCGTTACCGCCAACAATTATCGCTATCTCGCGCGCACAGTGCTGGCCGGAACAATCATGACGATGCAAAGATCTCGTACATTGTAAATATAAAGTTTCACTGACGACAGGTACACGCAGATTCGTTGCAGATTCGGAGGCAAACGATTTCCAGGTATTTTAATTCGTCATAGGCTCAAAGGAAAATCGGATTGTGATAGAAGACAAGTATCGTTCTCTCACCTAGATATGGATGCGATAGATCTTCTAGCCTTCTCAATTGAACATAGTTGACACATTCAACTTCAACATGGATTTCACTTGACATTCAGAATTCACAAGAAAAAATTTGTTCTTCGCGTGTTGCAAGAGTCCTAGAGTCACGCCAACTACAAGTCACGTTAACTACGACCGCCATTCCCACAACCCATATTCTACCCGCACTGTTCGTAGACGCAGTGCCCTTCTACTATCTTCTATCTTTTACAGACTCTCCCTCTTCTAACTTCCAAGCCGTCATTTAGGTTACATTGGGCGCATTCAAGCCGGACAAAGCTGCTAGCCTTCTCGCCGAGCAATTGAATATGATTGGTTGGATCTGTAAATAATACCAATCATATTCATTTGCTCTGTAAATAGGCCTAGCCTGCGATTTGTCACACCCATTCAAAAACTTCAAACTTCAAAAGTATGAGAACACATATCTAAATAAGGGACTCCGCACAATAAAAAGAACATAAAAATTTCAATCTATCAAAAACTGTGTATTCCATAATACATGATTTTTGATAGATTAAAATTTTTATTCTCTGTTTCCTGTTCCTTTTGTGCGAAGCCCTTAAAGATTTTGCGTTTACACTTGTAGCATCATTTGTGCTTGTTTAATATTTGATATGATAGACAACAAGGACGATATTAATGACCTGGTTTCCACCGAGAATTTAATCGAATCAAAATGTAAGAACCAACTAACTACAGCCGAGCATTTCCCTGTTCGACTGTAACAGAGGAATTCCACTGTAGTTGGTCGGTTCTTACATTCTGATCCGAATTAAACCCTCAGTGGAAACTAGACCATCGATGCTTACAGAGATGCGTTCCAAAAACGACTTTGTCAACTCCAAGTAGAGAGCGATTCAATTGCGTACTGTAGGAATTGCCCACTGCCAATTACAGCGACTTTTGTCTAGGGAGTTTTTAAATATTTTTTCTCTTATGCGTTATGATTGGCGTTATGATTGGCTTGTGCACAATTGGATCGTGGGCAATTGCAAGTATCTCCTCCGAGTATGAGAGAATTGCGTTCAACAGAACATTTATTTTGCAATTGTTAGAAGTTTCTTTCTTTTGCTCTAGGCTACGTTCGGATTCCCGCCTGGGATCCGCGGTGCTCCCCGGATGTCATATCATCCTTGTTGTGTATTAAACGTTAAACAAGGATGATATCCGAAGGCATCCAGGTAAGAATGCGAATGTAGCCCTGTGTATCAATATGTATGTATCATAGGATGGAAAATGAAAAGTGAAATGTTTTAATTAAAATTAATGGAGAAATTTTTCACTTTTTACTTTTCACTTTTCCTAGGGAAAAAGTTTCATAATTGATACGCAGAAATATCTTTCTATCCTCTTCTATTCTCTTTTTTGGCACATGCGCAGAAAGAAGAAAAGTTACTGAGCAGAACAGAAATATACATCTTCTGTCTCTCAGTTTTGCTCACACTTTCCATTCATTGATTGGATAGGCTATTCCCCTTTCATTATTGGGTTTTCCATTTGATGACACAAGTCGATACAAGTCGACACAATGGCTTAGTTTCCACCAAGGGTTTAATCTGGATCAGTAAGAACCAACCAACTACTCGAGTATTCCCCTGTTACAGTCGAATGATAGGGGGATGCTCGACTGTAGTTGATTGGTTCTTACATTCTGGGTATCGATTATGTAAAGTTTTCCCTAGGAATAAATATACAAAAAGTGAACAAATTCACGTGAATGTAATGAATAAGCGATTAAATAATTTTTGGTTGTTATAAAATGTGAAAAACAGCTTGTGAAAATTTACCTTCATTTTTAAATTGAAACATCAAATTGGTTATGATGCAACAAACTTGCAATCTGCGATTCGTGTTCTGGATTTTATGTAGATCAGGCTTTACGCGTCGCCGTTGCCGTGACGACGTCACCGGATGTTGGTATGTTCATTTGCGTCTCGGGCCCGGCGTTTCCTGTCTGACGAGAGTGACTCCGAAGTCCGGCCTTAGCTGGCTTCGCCATATTATTGTCGTGTCTGCGAAGATACGCATCTACAAGCTCGTGAAGAAGCATCTTGACCTTTATACGACACAAATCCACCGTTTGAGAGACATCGGCGATGAGCGATATCGAGGTGAGTATATAAAAATGTTACACATTTTTGCGTAACTCTCATGTAAGTTGCGATGAGGTAATGGCATAGCCGAGTTATCGATCCAGCGACGCAGTTCTACCTCCAGCCATTATCAATCACCACGCAACGTACGCAACAACTCAGCATACTCCTTTCACTTCTGTTAATTGCGAAATATTTTTTGGAATAAAGTAAAAGAAAACAAAAAAGAATTCTCCATTATTTGTACATTTTCTTCAACGATTGTAATTTCGATAAAGAAACTTTATAAGGTTATAAACGTGAAAAGCTGAATCGCGATTGGTCGATCACGTTCACATGTTTGTTAAAATTATATTGTTATCATTGATAGCATTCGTTATAAAGAAAATTGAATTGTGATATGATATAATATTGCTCATTTGCTACATTATAACTAAAAAATTGTCATCTTTTTAGTTGCTAAAAAAAAAGAACATATTTCTCTATAATCAGCTATTATATAAAAATTACACATTTTAAAATTATTATTACACAATTTTAATGATAATTAAAGTTTAGTTATTTTTTTAGCCATGTTGTGTAGTGTGATATATATATGCGTGTGTATACTAAATTTTATATGCAGATATATGTATTATGATGAAAACGATTTTTTTAAGAAAGGCTTTATTTAATAATATAATATTTATTTAATCTAAAATTCAATCTACAAGAAAGTTTAATTCTTATTGTTATATTTTGAAGAGTTAAAAGTTATCTTTTGAACTAAATTTATATTGTTATTGAAGAACTTAATTCTGTCCTTGGAATCATCGAATGCTCCAATATTTTCTATCCACAGATTTATTTTAAGTTTTAATTTCATTTAAATATATTTAATTCAACATTTTAAAAGATATACAAAATATTAAAAAATTTAATATTTAATTTAACATTTAATCTTTTTATATTATTTAATTACAATATATTATAATTGCTTGTAATTCCAGTAGTCAATACATTTCACATGGTGCACTCTTTTGTATATACAAAAGAGTGCACCATGTGAAATGTATTGACTACTGGAATTACAAGCAATTATAATATATTGTAATTAAATAATATAAAAAATAAATATTAAATTAAATAATTAATGTTTCTATAATAGCATAGTATTTTTTAAATGTTAAATATATTTAAATGAAATTAAAATTCAAAATAAATCTGTGCAGAAAATACCAGAACGTTCGATGTTTCCAAGGACAGAATCGAGTTCTTTTGTTAGAGAAAATAAAAGAAGGTATTAAAGAATGTATTTCGACGCCTGAGCCATAGAAGGTGCTATATCGAGAAAAACATGAAGAAAGGTTTATGTCAAGAAATGAATGAAAAGTGGTCTATTTCGCATAAGGCGTGAAGATCGGTCTATGTCGGAACGCATACAAAGTATGGTTTATATCGAGAAAATGAAAAGAATGGTTCAATTAATGAATACAGAAATATCATAAAGATATTATATTTATATTTTATGTTTTTAATATTTAATTTCTCAAACTATTAAGGAAAATTTTTCAATTAATTTAAATTTTTAT
>NW_017259576.1:1955935-1965013 GCF_001594045.1 Atta colombica | reverse complement strand
ATATATATATATATATGCAATACAATTTTATAGTAATGATTGTTTGTAATTTACAGAGAAGTGGTAGTCGTAGTGCAAGTCCGCGCCGACCACGAACTGCAGACGGTGGCTTAAGAGATTCACGATCACACTCGAGATCGCGTAAATCGCGCGAGCGGAAGGACAGAGAGGTCAAATATTCGAGGTCTCGTAGTCGCTCTGCATCACGTGGACGAAAGTCGTATCGCGGCAGCAAGTACACCAGTGTTGGTCATCGTAGCAGCCGCAGTCGAAGTCGCTCACCATACCGCGGTGGTCGTTACTCTCGCAGTAGATCTCGCTCATACTCACGATCGCGATACTCTCGCGATCGACACGTGTATCGTTCACACTCGCGCAGCCCAATGTCATCTAGACGACGACACATCGGCAATCGAGACAATCCTTGTCCTTCTCGTTGCCTAGGTGTTTTTGGACTCTCCATTTTTACTACCGAACAGCAAATTCAACATATATTCTCAAAATATGGTCCAGTAGAACGAGTACAGGTCGTTATCGATGCAAAGGTATGTAAAATTAATGTATATTTATCACACACACACACACACACACACACACACACACACACACACACACACACATAATATATGTATATATATATGTATATATATATATGTATATATATATATTTTATATATATATATATATATATTTAACACGTTCCAAAGTCAATGTTGAGTGATTTAACCAGCATACTATGTAAGTCACCAATGACTTATGATATTTTTATTTGTTATATTTGTTAAATAACATGTTAAATAACATGTATTTTGTAATATACATTTAAAAAATTACAAAGATTATAAGTAGAAGGTTTAATATATCTATATTATAACATATAATTATGTATTATATATGATATAAAAAATTATAATTATGTTCCTTTTTATAATTCCTTTTATAGCCAAATTATCAAACTTTGATAACTGAATGGAAACTTTAATGTGACTTGCGCAGCACAGAATGTATTTAAAGTCTGTTCTTCTTTATCAGTTCATTGAATTGCACTAAAACTTTCTTTTCCATTTTTTGCTAAATACTTTAATATGTATCTATTTTAAGCACAATGGGTATATATTAGTTATAAAGAACCGACCTTAGTACAACAGTTTGTTATTTCCCATAAGTATTTATATTGGGGAACAGTAAAATCATGCCAGAGATTTAGAACGTTCATACTTAAGAGACACATGATACGTTAAAGGCTTCTGGCTACACAATTACATTTAGATACAGGTCTACATGTGAATTAGAAAACAATAGTGAAACAATAGTGAATTAAAATCAATTTAGTAATAGCGTGATTTAATGACGACACTATGATATCACATGTATGTCATTTATTACAGACTGGACGTTCTAGAGGATTCTGCTTTGTATATTTTGATACATCCGAGGATGCTAAAGTGGCTAAAGAGCAATGTACCGGTATGGAAATCGACGGGAGGCGAATTCGCGTAGACTTCTCTATCACACAACGTGCCCATACTCCAACTCCAGGAATATACATGGGAAAACCTACGCATCTGCATGATAGAAGCTGGGACGCACCGAGGCGTAGAGAGTAAGTCTTGTCTACTTCTGGAATAATATACATGTATCTCAAAAAGATAATTGACACATATTGCTTATTGTTCTTTTTTGTTGTTTTTTTTTTTTTTAATATGGAAACAATAGAGTTAGCTACAGAGGAAGCTATCGTCGCTCACCCAGCCCATACTACAGTCGCCGACGTTCACGTTACGACCGTTCTAGATCGCGCTCTTATTCACCGCGTAAGTACAATCTCCTCTTTAATTTACGTTGTAATATAAGCTGTCTACATGGATATGTGTCTCATTCCTATATCACATTAAAATACACGGTGTAAACATCTGTATAACTGCAAATTATCTAGCAAAATCTTCATATTTTCATAATTTATCGCACAACCGTGTTTATTGCAATGTCATTTCTCTTCACTTGTTTATTTTACCGAACACTACACGAAAATATTACATGAAGAAAAACTTCGCATGTTTTACGATATTTATTTTTCTAAAGAAAGACACAATTTCTCATCATTTTGCTCTGTTATGGCCTGGCATTTTGCTGTGTCATATCTATGTTAATTAACTGCTTTCTTGAATATAGTTGAAAATTATGAAATCTAAAAGAAATTAATATATTGCATTAAATTTATTATATGCAAAAAAATTCTATTTTATATCAATGCTATTTATATGAATGACAAAGAAAATGATTTTGCACGTATTTTATTACATTGAAAAGAGTCGATCAGCAATTTATGTAATATTTCTTCTGGATTCATATTTTCGTAGACCGCTTATATTTCTAATTGAAACGGTAATATCAGTTGGATTGCAAAGTAAGTATTTAAGTTAGCAAGAAAACAGCAGAAGAAGGCATCAGAGATATGCGCTTGATAAATCGTACGGTAGTAGCTAAGCAGCAATCCGTAACTTCGTAAAACAATCATGGTTTTTTTGTTGCTTAATGAATTTCAGGTCGATATTAAATCAGATGAAGTGATGCGAGGCCAGGTCCTTTCGGAGATGACTTTGACCCAAATATTTCTTCAACGGGTCAAAATTATGAAATTAACGAAATCGCATTATATTACTATTCTTACCTTACCCAGTTCTGCATCGTATGCGATACAATCTCACAGGCGTTAAAATTATAATACCATAATAATATTATTAAGACTATGGATTAAAAAAAGTATAAAATGTAGCCGAATTTAGCATACTGCACGAAAACCAGTAAGGTTAGAATAGATGTAAAACCTTATTTTCATAAGTTTATAAATTTATATTGCTTCCTTTTATGAAGATAAGGTTTCAATTGTGTAAAAATACAAGGCTATAATGTGAAAGCTGGAATATAATTGAGCGCTCGAAATTTGCGGCCAGTCTTTAGCTTACAGTTGTATTCCAGCCGTTGGATAGAATCTTTTAAAGAAAATGTGGAAAGTCTCTTAAAAAAAATAAAGTAAACCTAAATAAAGAAAGCAAGAAAACGAAAAACACAAAAAAGAAAAATAATAACAAGCTTTGAATAAAAGTAAGTTCTCTAACCTATTTGTTTGTTTATAAGGTTTTGAATCAAGAGGTATTGGATGATAGAGGGAAGTTTGAAGTTTCACTCTGAAAAAATGAGTTTTGAAAAGTCAAGACAAGATATTTGAAGAACACGTTTATCTTGCTCACATTGTCAAGAGTCAGAAGGTTTTGTCGGTTGCTTGTGACAAAGAATATGATCTGCAATTCATTTCCGGCTGAGAAGCCTCAAGCCTAGAAGAAAACTTCAAGTAGTGCAAGCCCGAAGACAGAATCGAGTTGATCGTCAAACCCCCGACCGGGACACAGGTTATTTGGTTGGGGGTGAATACAGGGCCGAAGTGTTTCCGAAAATATTGAAGAAGTTCATCGAAAATCTTTCGTAGAATAGGGACGAGCGTAAGGTGCTCCCAGACCTTTATACCGATCATATTCTTTATCAGTTGGTTTGGTTGCCACACGCCATTTTATTCGCTCTAGAGAACTGCATATATATAATATGCTTATATGCAAAAACCTCTATATATGCATGCGTGAAAATAAAGATAAAAGTTCGTACTTCCTTTATCACATCCTCTCCCTCCACCATCCTGAGACCTCGGTTTCCTTCAAGAAGACCTCATATTATTATATGAATTTTATCTATCTACTGATAATTAATAGAACTTCATCGTAGCAATTTATCAATAAATGTTGTTTCTGCCACGCTCAACTTTGGTCCCTCTCTTTTTTGTGGTTTTTTTTACATTGCGAAGTTTGGTGCGTAATACGCGAGTCGCTTTTTACTTTAGGGTAAAAGTAATGTTGCGGATCGATTGATCCTTTCCAATACCCTGCGTGTTATTTGCCTTTGCAAACTTTTAGGTCTTAAATTTGTAGTATGTAATAGAAGTATATTTGTCGGGACTTTATCTGAAATTTAATGCTAATAAAAGCTTCCAGCAAAGAATGCGCCTTTTGGATTTTCCAATTCCCATGGGTCGCCACTTATTTCTACAATATTTACAGCGATGGTTGCATTCGTTGGTACTCGAATTCGTTGGTTATCGTAATTCAGTTCTTCACATTCTGAAACTAAAAACTATTGATCGCGATCGTTCAACGAATCCATTGTGGCAGATATATCTACGAGATTGATTCAAATAAACGTAAGTGATTATCATGATTGGAAAAAAAATCAACAATTGAGACGCAAGCTATCAATATTTATACTTTAATAAATACCAAATTAAATTTATGTGAAATTTTACAATTATTATTTCTCCAAGTTTATCTAAAGAGTTTTAACATTCTAGCATATCTCTCATGTTTATGAATCCAATAAATTTACGCCTATAAATGTGATTTTACGACAAATTAATAAATAGATTCTTGATCTATATGGAGAATTCTGGATTTGGATCAAAAGTTTTTTTATAAATATAAAACTGTTTGAAATTCATATTTTTACTAATTGATTTACAGTTTAAAAATTGTGATCAAGTTTAATAAATCACGAATCAATGAGACATAAAATCTAAATAATATGTATAATAATAGACTAGGAAAGTTATCAATCTTTGCAGTTGATAATATATTTTTTTGTCTTTTGCAAATCTTACTCAAATAAAAAAAAATATATATTTAAATAGCAATAAAAGATAAATGTGGAAGTATCTATTATTTTCGGCAAGTAAAACGACAGTAAAAGATATCGAAAATTAATTTCCCTTGAGTAATTGAAATATTTATGTGAAAATAGTTCTTTTTAGTTGAATTTCTTGTACAGTTCATCTTTTCTCTTTATCTTCCCAACATGAAAAATAGGAAAAATAAACCATGCAAAAAATTCTGTTAAAAAGGTCGTGTAACTTTTTCCTTAAAAACGAAAACGCGAAAAGTGAAAATTAAATTAGAAAATTCAATTGAATCGAGGATAAAGATACTCTAAATTGGTAGAAACAGGCATAAATTAATCTGAGTTTGTTCGCAAGAATTATACATTTCTATTTTCAAATTCGTATTTGAGAGATAAATATCGAGAGAATTGTCGAGATCGAGAGTCGAACGTTGATCGATCTATCATCCGTTTATGAGCACGTAGTATGTATATGCGCGTTTTGATTTCTAAATGTAAACACAAAGCGTAAAACGCACTGGCAGAGCAAATTGACGATTTCGCGCAAAAGGTAGGACGAATTTAGACGAATTTTCAAAGATGCGAAGAGCAAAGAAGAAAAGTAAATCACAGCAACCTTCCTCATCCATCGCCGACCATGCAGAATCGCCGACGAATGAGAATATGGAGGAAGGCAAGGACTTCGGCATCCTCATAAATGCGCCGCTCTCGAAAGGTGGACATTTCGTCTTCAAGTCAGAAAAAGCCTGGACCGTCGACTCGTCGCAATATTCAGAATTTTTCACTTTGAACCTGAAAGCGCTGTCGGCCGCGATCGACTGCGTTCCATTCAACGAGTATGTTAATGTGGCTGACAAATACTTTGTAGTAAGTATTCAATAGATATTTGACATGCAAAAGATACTCGTGAAGTTTATTTTTTATTGCTGTACTAAACTGCAAATGTTTTCTTTTTGCTTTTATATAGCTGCGTTCTATTTGCGTATCTATTTGCGTTTATATAGCTGCTTTCCTTTTGAGAGATGGTTGACACAAGTTTCATCTTATCTTTGTTATTCAATGAATATTAAGAAGGAGAACGTTTCTATCTTGTGGCTTTAGGAGACATAATCAACATGTTTTATCCTTGTTATTCATTGAATATTAAGAATGATGTTTGTGTTGATTATATTTCTTAAAAGGAAAGTAGCTATAGATATCTATTTCATTTTAAGTGCAAAAAATTATACAAAGTTTAACTATAAAAAGAAACAGATCTAACAAACGAAGAGTGTGTAAAGTTTCACTCAAATTATGATAATCAAAGGAATGATTAATTCGATAATTTGTATTAATTTTAGAATGATCAATTGACAAGTATCTTGAATGATGCTGAGAGAGGCAAGACAGCTTATAATATGATTTTAAATGATCTAAATGCATCGAGTTTATCGGATACCAAAATTGAAACTAAGGAGAACACGAGGACCGATCAATCGAAGACTGTGGATTTGGTGACGAATGTAAAATCAGAAGACAGTATTGATGATTTAGAAGAAGATCTAGATTTTTTGTTATCTCTAAAAGAACCTGTCCAAAGTATTGTAATAGGAATCTCACAGCCTATGATAGGAATCTCATTATCTACATCTCATAATACTGGTAAGGTCTTAATATCAAAATAATATTTTATCATTTCATTTAATGTAATTCTATTTTCGGGATATTTTGTTTTAAAAACTATGAGATTAATTTCTATCTCAAGAAAAAAATGTAAACATGCAATTTGCAATCAGACTAATTTTCTGCAATCTAATGAATATGAGGGATTTATGTCATAGATATTCATTGACAATTTGTTACAGATTCCAAAACAAAATCGAAGAGTGTTTCAAATAAGCCTATTGATTTAGAAAAATGGTTAGATACTGTTTTAGATGATTAATTCTTTTTTTGTATACTGTTGCAATTACGTTAGTATAAATAAAAATACATATAAATAAAAATTTAAGTCTGAAAGTAAAGGAAAAGAAAGATCATGTAAAATTGTTAAAAGTTCATTTATTTAAAATGTATAATGAATTATATTTTTATAAAATTATATGAATCTTTATTTTTACTGATAAAAAATATACATTATATATACATACACAATAATGTATAAATATATATAAATATCAAATGCAATTTGAAAAGTTCTTATAGTTATCTCACAGCTTCTTGAAATGCAATATATTAGTTTATCAACTTTTTTGTAAGAAATACATGCATGTAGTCATATACCACAAGCATAATGGCACCACCTGGACCTAATCTCAACACTTTTGGAACCAAACCTTTATACAAGGCTCTAAATCTAGAATGATAGTTATCTGAATGAGTAATCTCGAGTCCGAGTACAATAATATCGGTAAGTAAAAAATGTATATGAATGTATATGAATACCCTTCTCTCTTGTAAATAATGTGCATGGTGTTCAGCGTTCCTTTGTATTGCGTACCATCTTGTGAACCCTGAATGCGACTTTTAGCAACATCAAATGGTATGTTTAAACAAGATGCAACAGTACCTGACACAAATCCTATAGCAACCTGAAAAATTTTTAGTATGTTTTATTACAAACTGAGGATCGCGTATAACTTTGTATATTTGTTCTTGTCACAAAGCTGAATAATTACTTTACTTAAAAATTCCAACCAAGGTTCTTTTCTGACTGATATATATCCTTTAACAGAATGATAAAAACCAAAATAAAATGAATTAAAAATCGCGTTTCTCATTATAGTGGCTGAAAGCCCTTTGTTTAGACCATTCAATCCAAAACCATATTTAGAAATTATTTCTTTCGTCACTACAAATGTCGATGGGCTTTCTTTGATATGCTTTCGATTAGATTGTAGTTTCACTTTGACCATTTCAAAAGGGTTAACTAATATAGCCTCAGTAACACCAGCGAAGAAACCAGCACATGAGAATGTCTGCAATGATACAACTTTTTTTTCATCTTGTAAATAATCAGTAGATCGTTATAATAATCGTATTAAAGTAATTACCAACGGAGTGGGTGCATTAGCGCCAAATAAGAAAAACTGTTTATATTGTTCAAATGTAAAAAACTAAAAGAAAGGATAAAGTTTTTATAAATAAAAATAAAAATAATTTTTGTAAATATAAATGTAAATAAATGCGCAGATTTTTCTTTGCACTTTTATGTATTAAGCAATATGTATTTACTTTAACTGCACGTTTGGGAGTTTCTACAAGTATCGGAGGTAAAATTCCTTTCCAAAATGCTGGTAGTCCTTCAGTCTTATACATTTTAGTCATGCAGTCACGAATTCCTATAATAATGTTAATATAATTAATGCATAATGATACTATAAATGTCTGATACACAAAATACCTGTATAATATAATGGATCTGATTTTGTTGTCTTTACTTGGAGCTGAAAACGTGTTTTAACGAGATCCATTGGGTGCATTATACAAACTTCTATAAAACCTGCTGATCCTCCAGCACCAATCTGGATGACAGCCTCTTTGAGAAGATTATCTGTGGTGTTGCGCGTCATTTTTGCACTCTTTGTTTAAACAGATTTGATTAATATAAAAAATTGAAAAAACAATCCAAATACTTATATTTTTTTGCGTTAATATATATTGTGCACTTTGTATTATTTTTATTTCTTACAAGTAGCATCTGGAAATAAATAATTAAATTTCTTTCATTAAATTGTTGAATTATGAAATTATGAAATTATAAAAAAATATGTACTATATGATGAATTTAAAATGACCTATAGGTTTTTGCATTCGTATTGCTTATTCTTTTTGGTTTAACGGATTAAGTTAGAGTGATATATACTATCTTATATACTATTATCTTACCTAGTACAGATATTAGACAAATGTTAATGTAATGTATCGATATTTGCACTTTTGCTATTTAAATTTAAAACTTTGTTTTCATAATCAACACATATATTATATCTTGATAAAAGTTCCTATTAGATTAATCCATACTGCGTATAAAAGATCTGGAGAACACCACGACCTAAAAATATTTGTTGAGTTGAGATCTATTTTTAGATCTCAGAAAAGAATTCTAACCTTCAATTCAATGATTAAAGACTTTTTCGCATAAGATTTATATAAATTTTTATTTGCAAATATATCTACAACTGATTTACATTGAAATGTATATAGTATTAAATGCTCTTTGCTTGATATAATTAATATATGTAAAATATTGTATTTATCTTATAGTTTGCAGTATATATTGTTAAATTCATATCAATTAAATAATTTCTATAATTATATATTTACGTTACGATCACATAAAATAAAAATTGAATATCAGCAAAGTTAAATAATTTCTAA
>NW_017259576.1:1953118-1955835 GCF_001594045.1 Atta colombica | reverse complement strand
AAATAAAAAGCAATAAAATTGTAATTAAAGTTTCATTTTTTTTTTAATTATAAATGTTTAAATATTCATGTAAGAAACATCTAAAGTACGTGAATTTCTAGATATTTATAATAAAGCCTCCATTGAAATTTTGTTATTCTTAATTTTCCAATTTTGAATATTGAAATACTTAATCACGTGAATATTAAAATATTTCTAACTAAAAAACAAAGCATCCATCGCAATTTTGTTACGCTTGATTTTCGTTTTAATAATTTAGGAATCCTTCGATTTTTTCCTACTGAACACATATAAATATTTTATGTATATATATATCAATTATTATAGACATATATGTATACAAATTTTTTTATTTTGATAAATACTATTATACTATCTCGATACATTTTATCTCTTTCATAAATATTTCGACGACTTCTATGACTATCTTATCTATGCACATATACGAAATATATGCAGACCTTTCTAGAGTAAGAACACATACAAGAAACAATTTTTTAGCTAACAAATTTAGGCCAATAAGTCTATTGTTATTTTAAGGCTATATTAATTAATAAGTCTTAAAATGTTGACGGCTCTGTGATTGGTTTATGGCATCTTAAGACTTATCATCATATATTATGATGATATTAAATATATATAAGAACTGATTGCATAAAGATTGATTATAGTTATCAATAAAAAAACACGAAATATACTTCAAGATTAGCTATTATTATAAGAAATTGAATGAGAAATGGAATTTTGAATACATTCCTCCATATATACTGCTCGATCAAGGTTAAAGCCTTAGGTTTGTTTATTATTATTCAAAATTCCATTTCTCATTCAATTTCTTAAAATGAAGTAGGCATATCTATTTCACTTTAAGTTCCAAAATTGTATTAGTTTAGCTATAGAAATGAATAAACTCTACAATGTACTGGAAAACTTACAAGGAGGGAAAAAGAAGATTTTTGACGAGCCAAAAGAGACAATCGATATAGGAGTTATTTTCTCAGTCTTGTATAACAATAAAGCCGGTATTCATAGTCTGTTCTTATTTCAAGATTGTCTTAAGTAATGTCTTAAGACATTAAAGCGGTCTTTTGATTGGTTTGTGACACTTCAAGACAGAACTTGAGATGTTCTTGAATATAAGAACTGACTATGAATACTGGCCAATAGAATATATAAATACATTAGAGAAATAAAGAGCACCTTTATTAGATGTTTTTTGTCAACTCGGCTATTTTCACGGTGCACATAAGCTTTCTTGTATGTCACTATAAAAAAATAGATCTCTTGTATTCACAATGCTTCGAGATCATGGTTGGAAAAAGAATTGAACAATCATATTGATCAAATAATCCAATTGTTTAATTATGATTTATTAATTCTTTCTCCGTCCAAGATTTCAGAGCGATTTCTCACATTGTAGACATAAGGCTTATCAGTGCATAATCTATGATCCTGATAACAAGAAATTTATTATTTCATAACTAAACTTTTTGTATTTGAAGTAAAATAGATATTTGAAATGTGATGAAATCGAGAATAAAAGTTTTAGTACAGTCCAGAGGGTTGATTATGTATCTTGAAATGAGGTCAAAATTACAAAAGTGAGCAAAATTACAAGAGTATCTATAATTTCATTGATTAATCTGTAGTAAATTTTATTTTTGTAATTTTTATCTCGTTTCAAAATAAATATTTGATCTTTAGGAATGTGTTCCTTATTCACTGTGAATACTAAAAATTTATTCACGTTACATATACATATTTTCAGTATACTTGCAGCGAATATAATGAAACGCCCAGTATAGCAATAAAAAATTAATGCAAGATTTTCTGAATTACGTGCGAATTTTTGACCGGATAGGTCACTGAAATCAGTTCTTCGAAAACATCAGACTTTGAACAGTTCAGTAAACGAGAATGAATTAAAAATGGAATAAAATTTTATTTATCCGAAATAATAAAACCTTTTTTGTATTTAATTGGATTAAATTGGATTCAATTGGATTGAAAAACTGCATTCAGAATTTTAAATTGAAAGGCAAGGAAAAGCTGATATTATTTTTGGATTGAAAGACATAGAAATGTGCTTCATCCAATTTCTATAAATGAATAAAAATGCATTCGGATTGAAAATGCATTCGGATTGAAAATGATTCATTTTAACATTCGCGAATACGTAATTAAAAAAATTTTTTTTCCATTTCATCGATTTCAATCCATTCTCGTTTATTAGAAGAGGTTTGATTATTTTATCACATAACTTGGTGGAAATTATAAGAATGAGCGAATTTACTAGATATTTATAATTGATAAATTTACTCATTTTTGTAACTTTCATCCACATTTCTATGTAGAAGTCCATATGTTGTCATCTCGTTTCAAAATATACAACGAAAGTATATGTATATATATATATATATAAAATATGTGTGTGTGTGTGTGTGTGTGTGTGTGTGTGTGTGTGTGTGTGTGTATGCAATGTACTTACAACATCATTAATCAATGCCTCGCACGATCACAGATGGTTTAAATGAATTTACAGATACATTAACAATAACTAATAAATCGCCAACTCATTGCAACGAGCGTGTCGTCGGGCGTTCATTATCTAACTGTATTGCATAATTATATAAGCACAAACAAGAATTTTTTTGCATTCTTTACAACGCGATAAGATTATTGAGATCAACGGCACGCAAAGACGAAATTCAAGTCAT
>NW_017259576.1:1932716-1953018 GCF_001594045.1 Atta colombica | reverse complement strand
CGTTTTTTTTTTTTTTTTTTTTTTTTTTTTTTTACAAATCGCATAAAAGAACATCAGACCGTGACAAAGCGTTTTTTCATCTTTGCTAATTTTTGCAATCATGTGACATATTTATCTTCTCAAACACGCATATCGATCAGCGTTATTTCTCTCTCTTTCTAATTACTATTTTAACATCCACTGTCTTGACGCTTGGCATTAAAATTACTTCTATTTCGATCACCGTTCGATCTTTATAGTGATCTTTAGGTAGTTTGCCATGCACATTTGTCGCAGTCTATCAAACGTTCCAAGTGGGAATCTCGAATCTCCGGATTATCGACCGTTTCGTTCACTTGCTCGCGCCTCCTCTAAATCACCTTTGTACTCTCGGCGATCATCGATCATCCGCGAATTGCCAAGATATACACTGCGTATGGCAATGAGTCTCAAGACAGTCGAAGTATTATCAAGTTCTTCGCATCATATCGTAATGAGTCGTCGGCGCACGCAACAAACTGCTCCCCGGCAAAGCGTATTCACGGACATGAAACTCGTACTTGCCGGTGAGCCGCACGCCGCTCAATTCGCTCTCGGCAGTCTGCCTGTCTGTTTCCGCGCTATGATTGCTCTATAAGTCTCGTGACGATTTCCGATTCTTTCTCCGAATCAATCGTCTTTTTATCCCGTCGTCGTCATTGTTGTGGTCTACCGTCGTGTCGTCCGCTGAATAAAACATGAGCGTGAGACGTCGAAAGGTGCGTAAGCGAATTTATCGTATTGATCTACGCCGTTCGTCTCGAACGCTCGTCGGAACGAACGTCGAACGCGGAAGCGCGTCGCCGTGTCTTCCGTGAGTGCATTCTGTGTTTCACCCATGATCCTCACGCGTATAATTCCATCCTTGTTATTCACGGAATAATATTAAAGAAAGATAAAATGATACATTCATGCGCATTATAGATAAAACCGAACGTACCCGATGAATCGTAACGATGCATGTGTGCGAGCGTGTATATAAATACGTGCACAAGAGATTAGAGTTCGAATTTCGAATTCCATGCCTCTTGCGTCCCATGTGGCTCGCGCCTCGTCACGTGATACCCATTGACACCCAGGTTGCGCTCCATTTACTATTCAGCGCTCTGGAAATTATTTTATTCTTGAGTACTTCTCATTTGATACAATTGAGTGACCCAAGTGTCGTTCTATCTTTATTACTCACTGAAACGCTAAGACAGAATGATGTTTGTGTCGTAACTTATGTGTCACAATTAAGCAACCTTTGTTATTTCAATCAAATATTAATCAAGGAGGTTGCTACATCACTCTACGTATAATTATTTTAAAAACCTTGTTCTAGAAAAAGAAAATAAAAAGAATCGTCCAAAAGTAGCATTGATTATTTTTGCATTCCTCTATCTCATAAAAATATCAATCTAATGTAAATTTGACTGTGAATGTTAAAAAATATTATGAAAACCGAATTTATGTGGAGTATTTTGAGCGTACTTATCTACTTAAAGGTTAAACAAGGACAAATTACATTTATAAGCGCTGTGAGCGTCAAATGTACGCACCTGCGACAAGTGCGCAATGACAATTACATCCAAATCCGAGGGCACGATGCACGTTGATGCACGGCTGCACGCGTCATCGCCACGCGGTAGCCACATCGCTTCCCTAAATCCCCACCCGGCCGTCGCGCACCCACCAATTCCGACACACTCTGTTTTATTTATTTATTTTTTTACATGACAAGCACTCGTCATCCGACGGATCGTACGGGTCGCCCTAGATGCGATACACGCTCGTGAGTAGAAACGATGCAAAAAAATCTCATCACGTAAAATATTCTCCTTATGCCTGTCGCGATGCCCAGATTAGGTTAACATTGTCTGTCCTTCCTGTGTTATGATCTCAACAAATTAACCCGAACAACGATTGACCCAGGATGATCTTGAAATTCTTATTGATTTAATTGACGATTAGTTGTTCCGGGTAAAACCTATTTATTAACTGGATGAGACGATGATTTTTTATTGATTTTTGTATTCAATATTTTTGTTATTCAATATGTAAAAGGAAAGATTAAAAATGATGAGTTGTATTAAAGTGGCAATATTTATTTACTTTTTGATTCTTTGTTAGGAAAATTTTATTGTGATTATAATTGGGTGATGGTTGAATTGGTAAAAGTGAAGTGACAGAAGTTTGATCAAAGTCATTCTTGTCAAACTGAACTTGTGTTTTTATTAATGAGAGAATTATTTTTTGTTGACATGTGTAGAAGGAAAATTAAGAAAAAACAAATTGTATAATTATAGAAATTTCGCTGCGAATAATTCAGGCTAAATTAAATTAGTTGGGTTTAATCAAAGTCACTCTTGGTAGAAAAGACAATCCCAAAAATTTATAATTAGAGATGGAAGGAAGTGTTACATTAGTACATACATGTGTAACTATTCTGAATTTGTTGTAACGTGATTTGCATAATATATGGTTTCTTTAAAATACTGCAGTTTCCTAAAAACAATATATACTCGAACGTCAAAATGAATCATAAATGAAAAGTGACTTTTAGTGATCATTTTGAGGTTGATGATTTGTATTCTGTTTGAATAGATATTTTATTATTCAAAGTATTTATGGAAGAGTGTTGCATGTGATACAATATATACAAACATCTTAATCGACACTAAAAACAAAATACAATGTGATATTATGTAATAATATTAATAACAATATAACGTCACTTTTAATCTTGTTACTTTTAATCTTGTCATTTTTAATTGATTAAAATCTAATGTGCTGTAAATTTAGATATTTCTTGCAATAATTGTCTTGTATTTTTAGCTGAGAACTGAAAATGAAGAGGAGCGCGATAATGAATTGGCATCCTACCAGAAGAAAATCACCAGTCAGCCTGGAAAGAAATACTTCACCATGCTACTAGTACTTGGTACATTGTTCCTAGGTTACATAGCCATAGCGAATGACTTAAAACCTATCAGAATAGGAAGTAAGGCTATTGATACCTTAGCATTTTCATTTAATTTACAAAAACCGTTCTATGTGGTTGTCATCGACGCTGGATCTACTGGTAGCCGTGTATTAGCGTTTAGCTTTCACGAGTCCATTCTCAATGGCAATTTAGTGCTTGATAATGAACTATTCAAAGAAATAAAACCTGGCTTGAGCTCGTTTGCCGACAAACCGGAGGATGCCGCAAAGTCTCTAACTATACTTCTGAACGAGGCGAAGGCGGTGATTCCACAGTCAGAATGGCCTCGTACGCTGCTGACGATGAAGGCCACAGCAGGGCTGAGGTTGTTGCCAGAGCATAAAGCCAATGGCATACTAGAGGAGTGCAGAAAGTTGTTTCAAACGTCCGGATTCCAGATCGCGAGAAATTCTATCTCCATAATGGAAGGCACAGATGAGGGAATCTTTTCCTGGTTTACCGTCAATTTCTTATTGGATCGCTTTAATTCGCTCAGCTCTCAGACTACCGTAGCTGCGTTGGATCTCGGTGGTGGTTCTACGCAAGTTACGTTTCAACCGGATGGCGTCCAAACGAAAAAATTAGAAAAACATGTTTACTCCATCAATGTATTCAATCACAACATGAGTCTGTACACGCACAGTTACTTAGGCATGGGTCTAATGGCCGCCAGAAAGGCGATTTTGACTTATGATATGAATCTTGAGGATACAAGTCTCAAAGTTCCCACAGAGATACATTCCGAGTGCATCAATCCGATCGTATCTACCGAATGGTCTTACCAAGGGCGTGATTATATTGTAAAAGGCCCAACAAATGGCACATACAAACTAGTTAAAACACAAAATTTTGCTGGCGGAGATGAGAATAAGCCGATTGTACGCTTTGCGGAATGTTTAAAGATTATTGAGAAATATGTTGGTACTCTCACAGAAAAACCAATCGGTTTGAAGGATCACGAAGTATACGCTTTTTCGTACTACTTTGAACGTGCGACTGAGGTAAAGATTCAAAAAGTTATGAAAATCAAATAAATATTGATTCATTAATGCATAAACATTTAATAAAATCCTTTTTTATTATATCTATAGATAATTTAATAATATAAGAGAATACAACACATAAATAATATAAAACAAGATATGAATGTAATAATATAAAAATAAAACATTAGAAATATTTTTTAATTATATGAGTATCTAATGAGATATAGATTTATTTAATATTAAAGAGCTATACTTTTTTCTTAACATATAAATTAACGAACTTCATAAATATGAGAAATACATATTTCTTATATTTGTCATATTTATAATTTATATGTTAGGAAAAAAAGTATAGCTTTTTAATATAAATATAATATTTGTGAATATAAATATTGTATCTGCAAATATAAATATTGTAATATTTGTATTCTCGATATTTTTAGGTTGCATTAATAGATCCATTTTCGGGCGGAATGGTGCAATTGAATTCATTTTTTAAACAAGCCATGGAGACATGTGACTATCCAAACACAGATCAACCATTCATGTGCTTGGATTTGACATTTATTTATGTTCTGCTAAGAGATGGATTTGGCTTGGAACCGTCGACTAAACTGCATGTAAGCAAAGTTATATAATATGGTGATATTATTTTTTTTACTACAGTGTTTTTAAGGATAACAAAATATTCTTCATTTTTGTAGCTTTATAAGAAGATCAATGGTCATGAATTAAGTTGGGCATTGGGAGCCGCGTTCAATGTTCTCCAAAATGGACTTTGACATTTTATTGTTCTATTATTGTTAGTTGAGTTTTATTCTAAATTTGTAATTGAAAAGACAAAACGAAACATGCAATTAAAGAAAAAGGAACATGTAAAAATAATTGTTCACGTTTTTTATATAAAAACTTTGGATTTAATGAAACATAATTACTGACGCTCACTGCATAATTGCCTAATCGTACAATTGTCTATTCAAACATTTCTATTACAATTTAAAGGAAAGCAGTTTGCTATATACTTTTAGGTATGAGTATAATATATTTTTATCTGAAAATATCACATCTTACGAAAAACATATCGCCACATATTTGGGACAATTCTTTAAAATATCTGTAATTGTTTTATTTCTAAGTATATTCAATAATTTTTTATAATTCATTGTATCCGAATTTTAATTTTTTGGAAGATTAAAATTCGAATATTTACAATTGACGCATTTGATTGCAATGACGCAACGATGAAATTGATTCGCTTCAATCATTAGATCTGTTTTCTATGGCTGAACTATACTTTGAAATCTAATGTAAGATAGGTATATGTTTGATATTTGACGAAAGTGAAAAAGAGAGTTCTTATACAATTTAATACAGAAATAACAAACCTATCATATAAAATTAATCAAAGTGCAATTCAGTAACTGTAGAAAACAATGAGATTTCATGAATGTATTCTTGCGGTGGCATATCTTTTACAGAATCAAGTGAAACAGGAAAACTGTATCTCTTGACATATCTCGATGCACAAAAACTGCAATTATCTTAGTAAATTTAGTACAAACAGATTTATCTCCGACACTAAAGTCTACTTATTAAAAGATGCCAATGATGTACATAACATTCGATTTTTATATGCATTGCAACGTTTTCTGATATTCCTCGATATCGCGTTCCTGATAATAATTAAAATATCATCCAGCAACATGATATAACGAACTGTATACACATTACATGTATACATAGCAAATTGTTGCTATAGTTCCATATGGTCAAACATTCTACATATTATTCTACATACCATAAAAGTCGAGACACACAATTTGCGTGTATATAATATGTACATAGTGCCTTTCAAATGCTGTTTTTAAATAAAGCGAATATGTATCACTACTTAAGTTATTTCTACTTTTTATACATTCCATATTTATCGTATCTATTTTGTATTTTATATCCAATTTTAAACGTGTGCAAAAAGGATGTTATGAAAAATTTTTGTTGTGCTCGCAAAACTGAAATTATTACTGCTTACAGTTTTTGAATGAGAAATTCGACAATTTCAGATAAAATTATGAGAATACGATTCTATTCTATTCTGCGATATTTTCTTTATCCATAAACCTTGAGAGAGATTTATGTGATGAAATAAAGACTTATGAAGAAAGAAGATATCACAGAACAATTAAAGTTAAGTTAATCATTCCAAATTAATAACTTGCACACTCCTTCTCCCCCCCCCCGCACTGACTCTTATTAGCCTTGAATTAATTTATTGTTGTTATTTTTAAAGATTGAGAGTTCTTATAAAGTATATTTATATTTATATGTTTTATTATATCTTAATATTAATCTCACATTTTTTTGGTATAATCAATATTTTAGGAAATATCGAAAGTTTTTTTTATAATTTTCAAGATGACGATCGAAAAATATGTTCGATCGCCAAAAAATTCTTTCAAATTTGTACTCAGCTATAAAAAATATATGTAAAGAATGAAGTTTTAAAGTTTTAAAAAAATCGGAGAAGGGCAGCTAAAAATTTATCTATACCATATACTATGAAGAAATATTTTACATGTCTATAAACCCCCGACATAAATATCCATATTAACATCTATTGTAAGTTTCTCTATTGTAAGTTTCTCATTACTGATGCGACATGCTCTTATTGCTAGATTATATTGTCGGTATTCCCGAAGCGAGCAAGAATATAAGTATATTTCCATAAAAGAAAAGGAAAGAGGGAAAGAAAAGAATTTCAGTAACGTGTGTTATCATCAACGAGCATCATCGCGAGGAAGCACAAAGCATTAATATTGAGCATTACCAATTCGTTGTTGTTGAAAATACACGTGTTCAACTGTCACTCACCTATGTCTGTTACGTTAAAATAAATAGAGACCGTGCTTTATTCAAAACCCAGCTTACAGAATCTAATCTTTTCTTGAGAAGAAATAAAAGAGATTATTGTCACTTGTCGTTGAAAGCTCGTTCCAGAAGCCACGAGGTTCATCCGAACAACAGTTCTTTAATTTTCTATTCGCAGTAAAGCATATCTTTAAAAGTGATAGTGTATCTTAACAGTAAGTTTCTTTTCTCGTTATCTTTATTTTTTGCGCTTCTTATACCCATTTCTAAGTATGTACTAATGTAGATTAATCTTCCGGAGCTAACAGTAAGTCTATTAAATTCAATTATATTCTTTATGTCATATCTACAAATTTGAATCATTATTAAAATAAACTTAATATTTATATTCTTTTTTATTGTACGAGATATGTCATTCCTTGAAAAATTAATTAATGTTCTTTAATCAACATAAATTAAATAATGTCACAAACAAGTGAGTATTATAGTAATTACAGTGTTACAGATTTTGATGTCAATCTCGAAGGAACAACTTTAATCTCGATTCACTATACTTTTTATTATACTCTTTCTAATTCTTAAAACTAAAAAAAAATAACTTAAATCGAGTTTAAATTAAAATTATTGAAATTAAGATCTAATCTTTTGTAGAAATGAATATTAGAGTGATTTTGACCAAAATAAAGTGTTAATCTCGTTAACTCAACTAATAATTCATTGTCCTTAATTTAATTCTTTTTCTATGTATTTAAACAATAAAAAATTAACAAATTCTATTCACGTTCGCAAAATACTACAATTATTTGGTAATTATTGTTAATCAAGTTTATCTACACATTGCCAATTAAGTTAATCTATATTGGTAGAAATAGACATTGAATGATTTTAGGTAAACGATTAACTTAATCAAGTTATTTTTATTAGATAGTTAATTATTTTTTAATTACGCACACCTTTAAAATATTCTTTAATCATTTAATTATCATTTAATTAATATTACTTCATTATTTCATTATTATCTTATCTATCTAATTTACACATATCCATCTTATTATAGATATTATTTTACAATAAAAACAAATTCAAAAACAAAAGAATAAATCAATTAAATATTATGTCTATGAGAGCTAAACACAGGATATTTACATGTTCGATGTTCACGTGAACATCCTGTGTTTGATTTTTATAGGCATTTAGTTGAGATATTATTTTATCATCATTATCATCATACGAGGAAAAGAAATAAGCGAAATTAGATTACTAATAATATTATTTTTAATTTCTTTTTTAAGTCTTGATACACAATAAATATAAGGTATAATAATGCCTTAAAAATTGACCAATCATAATCAATTATTTTCACGTTCGACTATGACTGATCAATTTGTGTTTAATTATAATTAATTAACGCTCCCATTCATTCTTGAACTTGCGCGTGAAACATGAGGCGTTTTTTCGTTATCCAACCAGAAGCTATCACAACTAAAGCTATCTTCGTCTTCAGAAGACGAAGATAGCTTTAGCCGTGGTTGTTTTTGGTTGTACAACGAAAAAACACCAATAATTATCGCTGATTTCGACTTTTCGCGCGCGACACGCACGCAGCATTCGGTATTATACGAGGTCTGTTCTTTTTAATTAAACTTCTTGTACGGTTCATTTTTCTCCCCTTTCTTTCGTTGAAAAAAAAAGAGGAAGTATAAATCGTGCAAGAAGTTCAGCAAGGCTCATCATTTTGTGCCCAGCTAAATATACAGAATACGAATATCAACGAATATGGATCTCGATTAAATCGCGTTCGTATTCCCCTCCACCTTCCGTTCGTCTATATGTATATGTGTATACTATATACGTGTATACTATATACTATATACGTGCAATGGAGAACTAAACTCGCTTCATCAGGGTCAACGATTGATTTGGAACGAGACTGCACTGATCTGGTCCCGCGACTCTTCCTTGGCTCGATTTCCTTGGCAGATCGTGTCTTTTCTACAACGGAATCGAGAACGAGCGGGAGATCAGGCCTTGCGGCCTTGTACCTGAGGAATCACGCATTTTACGTCGCGCGGTATGTACACATCGAAGCAGTGCCCACGCTAACGGTGCCAGATCTCGACAATCCCGACGCGTGTTATGATAGGAGCGTGAAAAAAAAAATCAAAATCCGCGCTGATAAATGAGCGTATCCCCGAGGCTGCTGCTGACGAGCACCGCTTCTCTGCTAAACATAGCATGTAACGCGCGGACGGCAACGTTTCTGCAATCGCGAAAGGTAAGCGCATCTCCCGCACAAACGCAGCCCTCGCGTCTCTTATCCTCCCCTCTCTCCCCCTTCCTCGCCTTGCCGAGAATCTCACGGTTGACCTTAACTCTGCCGTTATTATGACGCGACGGTTATTGTTAGGTTAGAACGCTGATCTCTTCTGGAGGAGAAATTCGATCTATACTCTCGATCGTAAACACATGGCTCCGAAATGTAAAAAATGTGCGATTTTAAGCTCAATTAATAATCATTTTTTTACCTTCTAAGTTTCCTTTTTCCTTATTTTTGAACTGTGCTTCAGTATACACTGCTAGTGCTACTAAAACCTTACAGTATATATATTAGATTTTCAGTACTGGCATTGTACATTAGATTTTCAGTATTTGTACGGAAGATTGATCATGCTTGTTGAGCCTAATATGTTGAGCCTTATAATCTTGTTCATTGTATGATTCCTTTTCAGATCTTTTGTACACTGGAGCCAACTTGGCAACAATTACTCTTAGAAAATTTGTGTAAGAGTCCCATCTGGAAAGCTTTGATCTCCAATTACTTGAAGCTTGTTGTCTCTATGGATAATTCTCCATCCCGTCAGAAGTGTACAGAAGTCAAAATGGAGCCTTATTTTGACACTTGCTACAACCAAAGCAACACTAATACAATGTGCGACCTAGCGAATGCACTACTCTATTGTCAGACTGATTTTGCGGATACGACACATAATGTTAAAGCTAACTTATGTACAGCTGACACTTATGGAAATTATATAGACAAAAAAAGATACAAGACTATAAGGAAGTGGAAACGAATTGAGAAAGGTAAAAGTCACTCTTTCTTGTTTAAACATTACATTTTTTTCAAATGGATGTATAATATATAATGGATGTAGATATATATAACATGATTTACTTAGCACAGTTTGTAGAATGGGGAAATGTATTTATAAACAAAAATTAAGTAAGAAATATTAAGATCAGTATTCATAATTCGTTCAAGACTGTCTTAAGTAATATCTTAAGATGTTAATACGGCTCTCTTAATTGGTTCGTGATAACAAAAACAGAACTTAAGACGGTCTTTAATATAAGAACTGACTATATATTGGCCTAAGAGATCTAGCCTTGACTGTATAGAGCATATTTCTGCTTGTATTCACATATTTGTCTAGATTCACTTATTATTATTTACCTAATTGTTCTTTCCGCCCAAAGAACATAATTTTTCAAACATTTTTAGATAGACCATCCAATAATATGGAAGATTTTTTCATATTGAAACTCTTGTCCTTTAATATCTTGGCACAAAATCTGTTGGAAGATCACTCGTATCTATACAATCATAACAAGAAAGCTTTAAGTTGGAAAACACGAAAATCCCTTGTGATACAAGAAATATTCGAGGCGGAGGCAAATGTACATATTTATTCTTCGGCATTTAATGTTGTTAAACCTGAAACTAAATACTTAAAGAATATCTGCTATTATATTATCGAATATTCCAGATAATATGCCTTCAGGAAATGCAGGAGGAACATCTGCTAGATTTCGTGGCTCCATTCAAACAGCATGGATATGAATATCTGTATAAAAAAAGAACCAATGACAAGAAGGATGGCTTACTTTTATTATATCGCTCCAATGAATTTATTTTGTTAGATTATGCAAAGGTAGAATTATATCAACCCGGAATCGAGATTCTAAATAGAGATAACGTTGGTATAATCGCTAAACTAGCCCTCAAAGACAATCCGGAAGCGCAAATCGTTATAGCTACTACTCACTTGTTATATAATCCGAAACGCAACGACGTACGATTGGCGCAGATACAGCTTTTGTTAGCGGAAATAGAACGGATTGCATTCATCGAGAACACAACGTGAGAGCACGCTTTTGAAAAATTATTTGCTCATCATGTTTGATAAGAGATCTTTATGCAAATATTAAAATTTATAAAATTACTTTGCAGAATGGGCCCGAAGTATTTACCAATTATACTCGCAGGCGACTTCAATTTGGAGCCATTCACGGGCGTTTATAAGTTCCTAACAAAAGGTTCATTTAAGTATTATGGAAAAGGACGAAGTTTAGAGCCGTCTCGATATCGTTCTCTGTCCAATTCATTAATACCACCGCGATTATGCGTTACCGATAACTGTCAACACTTTAATATCCTGACTCAAAGATTGCAAAGAGAAGGCACCGGTAAAGTTATGGTACGTTTTTGAACATATAACAATTCCTATATAGCGCAGAAGCTTGCAGCAACATCATACTGCAACATTATTGGGATGTTGCAAATGTTGCTACAATATTGCTAGAATGATCTGTGCTGTATGGATTATATATGTATATAAAATCTTAATTTTTTTTGCCTATTTATTTTAATTTAAAAAATTTATTTTGATTAATATATTTTGATGAATACCATCAATATTCATGCTTATATTTAAAATTTTTCGAAAAAAGAGAAAAAGATTCCGAAAACAGTAGTTTTAATTATACATTCCATATTTTCTCTTTTTTTTCCAATCTTTTTTTTTAATTGTATTTTAAGATATTTCTCTATTCATTTCTTCCAGCTGGAAAACAGCGAATCATGTCTTCAAAAACTAGATATGCTCACACCTTGTAATACGAATGTGTTACAACAGAGCGCAAACAGTGATACCGATTGCACGCAAGTTATCGAGATTGTGAAAGGTCATTCCGCGAGATTCTCGTCCGGTACTTTAACGCATCCCTTTGACATGCGTAGCATTTATACGCATGTAGGCGCTCATGGTGAGAAAGAAGCAACGACACATCAGGACGAGTGGATTACAGTGGATTATATATTCTACAGTAACGTCCAGCCTTTAGAGAAATACGTTCTACCTACAGTAAGTCAATGTGCCGAACTAACCCGAATACCAAATTTTGTAGTAGGCAGTGATCATTTATGCTTAGGTGCAACCTTTCAGTTACCGAAAAAGAAATCTCTACTTTAAAATTAGATAACAGCTTCTCATGTATATTATCTTCTCAATGTATTAAAATTAAATATTTTAATAGAAAATTGATACAAATATCTGCAGCGTTAGACATAAAAATCTGAAACGATAATAAAATAAAATCTGAAGGAAAACGAAATGCTAAAATTGTTATAAAATAAATATAATTTTTATAACAATTACATATAATTTTAGACATAGAGCCGCTTCAAAATAAAGTAAATCCCGGGCATGGCCAATCTCAGGTTTCTCTCTGTTATAATTAAAATGATAAAATTTTATTTCTTAATAGAACTTTGTTAATTTATTTTTCGTTTGATATAAAATATTTACATCAATTACATCAATTTGTGGTTTTTTTGGCTAAGGCTGTAATTATGTTAAAATATTTTTATTGATAGAATCGAAAGATATCATTTGTACTTCCAATTATCTAAAGTAAATAAAATTGCATCTTTATTTTCATTTGTGAAAATTGCAGATTTGCTATAATCTTTTGTATCTCTTGTAATATATTCAAAAAATCTATAGAAATGTAATTTGCTTTTTTAGATTTTAATTTTAATTTTTTTATCTATAATAAATAATTATTTTTAATTTGATTCATTCTTTTGATGATAACTAAAAGATAAAATAAATGTTTCAATCATTAAGATCTGTATATAAGATCTTTGAAAATAACATTCAAATTGTTTTTGTGTTAAGAAAATGTAAACTTAAAAATTTGGATCAACTTTATTTTACGTTAGAGAAACTGTATATCACATATATATAGGATATTGTGATATAGTAATTATCATAAGAATTTGACACATAAAAAGATAGGTAAAATAAATAACTACAATTCTATAAAATTTTATATAATAATGTGTAAAATATACTGTACAAATTTTATATATTATAATAAATAGAAAATGTTTTCTTGGTAATAAAATAATATACAATTTATTGAAGTTAATTAATTGTTAATCTCATTCTACCTACCCTTTCCTCTATTATTTCTTTATAAAATTCTGACTGGACTTATTTGCACAGCACCTTTGTATAATTTTGGCTCCTTGTACGCCATCACGCAGGTCTTGCCAACAAGATTATTCTCCTTACGGATGGAACAATTTGCATGGCAAAATTTTGCAAATTCCTTGAATCTCACTTGCAACTCTGTATCGCCGCCATTAGGACCAGCCAAGAATTCGCATTTCAGTAGATTTGTTTTTCCCTTTATACAACATTCCAAATATCTATAATCTGTCGTAAATAACTCACTGATATTTTGAATTTTTATATTTAGAGCTTGTCTGAGGATACCAGTGACAAACACATCGTCTATCCAAAAGTAATCATGGAAAGACACGACATAATCAATCAGTCGACTTGCTATTTGTGGATGCGTGATATACAGCCAGCCAGAGACAAAGTCGGGATAAATATTATCTGCATATTCCGCCTTACTCACATACCATTTATTGGCTGGTTCTCGAACAGGAATCATATTCTTCATAATATAACCAGTCAAAGAATTCTTTTCTATCATACCTGAGTGTAATTTCTCTAATATACCATATATATTTACAATAATATCATCGTCCATTTTCATAATATATTTAACATTTTTGCAATTATTTGCTGCCCACTGAAGGCCCATTAGGTGCTTGCGAGTTAAATTTCTATAAGTGTCTAAAAAATCTCCCTGAAGTAAGTCATTGAATCGTCGTGACTCGTCCAACAATGCGTTTTGCAGTATATGTGTCTTCTTTTCGGCATATTCATTTAATGTACCGAGTAAAAATACTCTTCTGATTCCTAAAGCCTGCAACTCTTCATCTGTATAAGCTCGCCGTAAAGCGCTCCTTGCTGAAGGCTCACCCGCATAAGAGGTGACAATCCATATCGCAAAAGTAGCATTGCATGATGGCTCAATTATGATTCTAGAAATTTCTGATGATGTGTCAGTTACTTCATATATTGTTTCAAGCTGTATTAGATTTATTTTCGGAATTTCTTTCTTTGACCATAAACTTTTCTCCATGAACGTAATAAATAACAAAACACATCCTATGCAAACAAGCAGTAATAAAAATCCATACTTTGAAGGCATGTTTGTTTTGTATTTATAACTGATTAATAATAAAAATAATGACGGAAATCATAATTTCTTGTATCGCAACATATGTATATATTCTATTTATATTTTCCATATTACTTATTTTCAAAATTGTGACAGCTGCGAACGTTCGTTGTCGTCTCCACAAAAAAAAAAAGTTTATTAATATAATTTAAATTAAATTAAATTAAATTAAATTAAGCTGATCAAACATACCAAAAATAAATAATTTCTTCTTACTTTAAGTGGAGAATATTTTCTCTCTTGAGCCACAGTTTTCACTTTTTTTACTTCCTTTTTGTTCCTATAAATTGTTTAATTTTTTATTTATTTTATAAAAAATTTTTTTTAAACTTATACTAAATTTAAAAAACATTTTCTGTATATTGTAACATTAAAAATATTAGGTGTAGTAAAAAGAAATCCATTATTTTTCCATTCAATTTCATGCAAAAATAATGGATTTTTTTTTACTACACCTAATATAACATATTTAAATAATTTAAATGTTATACATTTTTTATAATTGAATATTAGGTTAGACATATAAAAAATTGAATATTATGGAGGATTCACATGGGCGATTTCATCAATTCCGATTAACTTAAATCGATTTGATTGTTACATTAAAACTGACCAATCGCATTTGTTGTTCAGCAGAATTGACTAGTAACTGTCTATCAAATTATTTTAATTTTAACAATTCCACTCCATGGTGTGCCACCTTGACGTAGTGACGGAACTTCCACCGGGTCCATCGCTGGAACTCCTTGAAGTTCCTGCGTAAGGAGTCAATTCCATAGACTTATAAGATAGATGGAGCATTCATACGAGAGAAGCCTGAAAACTTAATAGAAAGAGAAAGAAATAATCGAGGAGTATTTCTCTTCTTTTCTAATGGAATTGATTGGTCGCGACAAGCTGGGAAGTGGCTGAGAGCAACGAAGATAGACGTTCGAGAGTTGTGGCCTTATGATCAAGCTGATTGGCTCCCCTACCGCTCACTAAAAAAGAGAGAAACAACTATGTCTGGAATAGAGCTGTTCTTCAATGTCTTCAGCTTCTCTCGTATAAATGCTCCGTCTATTTTATAAGGTCAATTCTGTATCTTCAAACAAGGAGATCGATTCCATTCTTGAAACGAGATGAAAATTATTAAAGTGAGCAAATTTACTAGATGTTGATCAATGAAATTATCAGTATTCTAGTAAATGCGTTCATTTTTGTGAATTGATCCTCAGAAACGCGATTTCGCTCAGTTTAAACAGCTCGTGAAAATGCACCTTTAGGGTACGGTCAACGCGATGCTGTAAACGCGACGCTTTGAAGCTTTTTTAACTGATTTATAAAATTCTTTCTTCTAATTGGTCCATTAAATGCTTCAAAGCATTTGTAGCGAGACTTTAACCATAGCCATAGACAATGGCCTAGTTTTCATCGAGAGGTTAATTCGGATCAGAATGTAAGAACCAACCAACGACAGCATTCCCCTGTCGTTCGACTGTAATAGGAAATACTCGATTGTAGTTGATTGGTTCTTACATTCTGATCCAATATGTCTGCAACATCTATTGATACTGTTTATTGTAGACGAGCATAAAACGAAGAGCAGACTCTTGCATAACGCATAACACGTAATCATAAGAAAATGTACCAATCAAAGTCCTTCGTTTCTTTCCTTTTCATGAAATAAAGAACTCTAATTGGTTGATTTTCTTATGCCTCATGTTTTATGCGTTATGCAAGAGTCTGTGCTTCTCACTTATTGCCACAGACTGTGTTACTATATAATCGTACAATACGTGCAATGAGACGCCGAGTATCTTACGTGAAAATTTCGTGGTTCAAGACTTCAATGGCTCGCGGTTGTTGTTCATATTATTTGTAATAGCTATAAGATAATAGAACGCGAGAGTATCGTTGAACTTGGACGTCTTGCAATCTTTGTGTTGGAATTTTATTGCGATGGCTGAAAATCGGGACGCGATACTAGCTGACTTTCAGGTAAATTGATGAATTCTAGAAACTTTTCACAAGCACAACGCAAATGCATTCTTAGGTTATGGAGTTACGTGTACATGACATTGACAATAATTTGTTTGCATTTGAGACAAGAACTTTTTCGAAATATCCAATAAACTTTTTTCATAATACTTCAAAACTTAACGGTGCATTCAAATATATAACTTATATTGATCAAATCGCGCTGACATCATGATTTGCCAAAATTCGCAAAAACTTTCGCTTAATTCCTTTGTCATGTCGTCTTGCATGTCTTTGTTTTAAAACCTAACGAATTCTCAGATGAGTATCGATGACATATCTTCGTATAAATATTACTGTGATTTTTCATTTTGCGTTCTTTGTATTTGTCTTTTAAATTAAATTATTTTCAGGCTTGTACTGGAATTGATGATTTCGGAGAAGCAATTTTATATTTGGAACAAACAAATTGGGATTTGTTGGTAAATATAAATATAATTAAAGCATAAATACTTTCTTCGACAAGAGACATAGATAATGCAGTATAACACAGTGTCTTATTATATTTTTCTTTGCTAATGTGAAAAGTAAAATGATCATTGTTATATTATATCTCTTGTTGGAAAGCTCCAATAATAAATCATTATATCTTTGTTGTTTTTCAATGTTAAACAAAGATTAAATGATTCATTATTATAATGGATCATTGTTTCTTATTAGAAAGGAAACATAATTGTAGCAACTTTGATTATCTCAACATATATCTCCTCCCTTTAGGCTGCGATAAATAAGGCCATGCCCCAAACTACTCAGCAGCTTCCTTCTGAAATGGCTCCTGATATAGAAATGGTAGAAGAAATTAAAGTAACACCACTTTCATCGTCATCGTCATCAAAGTTACAAACAGTGCAGAACTCGAAAAAGACAGGAGCCATGAAAGCAGACATAGTAGAAAGTGCAAAACCTGGGACAAGTAGACCTAAAAGTTGCATGAAGAATAGACAACTTACATTCCACATTAACTATCTCGATAACGTTTATAAAATAAATTTATCAGATTTATCCACTTTGAGTAAGTGAAAATTGTTAATATTAGAAATAAAGATGATTTTGATAATTAACAAAAATTTAAGATGGAACAAATCAAAATTATTTTGTTCTTTTTTCAGGAGATCTTAAGCAATTTATATGGTGTAAAACAACTGTACCACCTTGTCAACAGAAACTTTATGGATGGAAAAAAGAATTTGCGAATATGACACCGAATACCGTGCTGCAGACGTTAGATCTTCCTAGAGAAAATACTTTATATCTACAGTCATCTTTGCCACAAGATGGTGACTTGGCTAATGAGGCGTAAGTTGTGTAAATTTTATCAATGTAATTTTATGATTATTATAATCACAAATTTATATTTTTTCGTTCCAGCGTCATTCTGTCATCAGATCGTATGACTCAGACATATACATTAAACGTCAAAGACGAAGTGCATAATAAAACATACAAGTTGAAGTTTCCTGGTACACGTACTGTGCTAGAAGTGAAGACGGACATCTACTCGTTAATAGATGTACCTGTACGAAATCAACAGTGGAAGGGTTGGCCTAGTTCGTTGAAGGATGATAATGTAATACTGGCGCAAAGTGGTATATGTTATCCGGAGCATGATTTATCCGTCGGAAAACTTCCAGCGAAGGAAGAAAAGAAGGTAATGTCTCGTCGGAGAAATAAATTTTTTTCTATTTATATAAAATTATAATACACACATTTGTATTTTATATTTCAGAAAGTCGTAGATCTAATTGACAGCGATAGTTCAATAGATGAACCAGAAGATGTGGAAGAATTTGATGTTCCAGAAGAATTTACTGGCGACGATGATATTTTCATAGACGATGTTAAACCCACTAAAATAGAACGTCTCAGTGAGTGTTTTGTATCATAAGGGAACTACTGTTTTATTGAAATGATGTCAGTATCATAATTTAATAATGTATTTTTTTATTTATAAATAGTGCCAGAAAATGTAGTAGATGAAGTGATGGGTACGTTACATTTTGCGGAGCAATTTGAAAAGCGATACGGACCGGCACATCCGGAATTTTTTACTGGTACATTCGAAGATGCACTGAAAGAATCGTGTCTAAAACCAGCGAAAGAGGTTTGTTCTAAATATTGACAAAAACACGATAAATATATAAAACTGGATGGAAATATATAATTTTATATTATTACAGAGAAAATTATTGGCTGTATATTTGCACCACGATAACAGTGTTTTAGCAAACGTCTTTTGTACTCAACTGTTAGGCTTCGAAACGGTGCTTCAACTTCTTTCGGCAAATTTTATAGTATGGGGTTGGGACATCACATATGAATCTAACAAAGAAAGGTAAAGTTTGTACAAATATACGATGTTAAAAATTTATCGAGCTTGCGTTAAATATTCATTTGATTTTCAGATTTTTGTATTCTGTGACTCAAACCCTTGGTACTGTTGGTTCATTGGCTGTGTCGAGCATAGATGTTGATACCTTGCCAGTTCTTATGATTATTATGAGATCTAGATCTAATACAGAGATATTTACTATCGTTCATGGCAATGTAGGTGTTAATGAGTTACTAACGAATTTGGTACAAGCCGTCGATGTGTTCCAAGTAAGAAATGTAGCTTTTATTTTATACACACACATACTGTTGAAAAATAACAGTATGGGTATAAATATAGACTTCGATTTATACAACTGTTTTTTTTTATTTTTATTTTTTTATAGGAACAAAGACGAGCTGATATTGGTGTTGAAGAAGAACGACAAGCTAGAGAAAGAGTCAAACAAGAACAAGATAGAGCATATCAAGAAAGTTTGGCAGCTGATAGGTAATTTAAAAAAAGATATCTAAATTGTTGAGAGGAAGGAAGAAATGTCTATATGTGTGTGTGTGTGTGTGTGTGTAAACGATTTACATTGGATAAAAAATGTTTACAATTTATTTTAAGAGCAAAAGAAGAAGCGAAACAGATGCAAGAGGAACTCGAAAAGAAAAAGAAAGAGCAGGCTGAAAATGAAAGATTAGCTGAGAAAGCGAGAAAAGAAGCTCATAGGCAAGCTGTAGAATCTAGTTTACCACCTGAACCGCAACAGGGAGCAGGCGATGGCGTAATGAAAGTAAGAGTACGGCTTCCAGCAGGAAAATTCCTGGAACGTAAATTTCAATCAGATACGCCATTACAAACGCTCTTTAATTTCCTTATTGTGGAAGGTTATCCTACAGAAGAATATAAGCTCCTATCTAGTTGGCCTCGAAGGGATGTAAGTAGATGATGTAAGCATTTAAGTCTTATTATGTAGATCAGGCATATTCAACTTTAGCTCCTGAAACGCTTCTCTTTCTTCATTCTCTCGCCAAGAGAGATAGAGAAGATGGAGTGAGATAGAACTGGAGCACTAGTAATTGCGTCACTGGTATAAAGTTGGACATTTCTGATGATATTTATTTGATTTTTTTTTTATATCGTTCTCTTTCGCTTTAAAATAAAAATTAAATTTTAAAATGTGAATAAAAAATAAATAAATTTAAATGAAATCATTCTTAAAATTTATTAAACTAAATAATATTTACAACATATATATATATATATAATATATTCATTTTTATTCCAGTTAACATCCATGGATTCAAAGCTCACTTTGATGGATCTGAAATTCTGTCCCCAGGAAACAGTAATTTTAGAGGAACGATAAAAATAATACGTGTAATTAAATTCAAATGTAGAAATTAAGTGTCGCGAATATTCTTCAAGAATGTATTTATTTAACAACTTCGAGATAGCGATTATTGAGTCCTGTTTATCTTGCGACTATATACATTTTTACGCTGAATTTCTTGTACGATGAAGTCGTATGTAACGCCCTCCGCGTGAATACAATTTTTATTTTATAAAAAAAGAAAAAGTTCGTTCCATGCGTACGTATATTATACATTTTAAATTTCCAGGAATAAATTGTGTTTCGAACGAATTCAATTTCGAATAAAAACTGCCTTTGCTTATTATGAACGTATTGCAATTGGATATGTAAATAACAGGCAATATAATGGAATTCATATAGAGTATAATTTAATAAGG
>NW_017259576.1:1919852-1932616 GCF_001594045.1 Atta colombica | reverse complement strand
TATATATATATAAAATGAAAGCAAATTTGTTATTCTATGAAATTAGTTTATTCTACTTTCCTGCATTATAAATATAAAGACGCAGCAAACACAATATCCCGTTTTATAAGTTTGATCGCCTCGCTAAATTTATTTTCTAGATCTGTATTCCCAATACCTTTTGCAGCTTGACACAATTGTCGAAGCACCTCCTCTAAACGTCGCATACACCTGATAATAGATCCTAAAATATTTGTTTTATGTACATACATATACATCACAGAAAAATGCTTCAATTTGTCATTATCTCAGTAATGAGATATGCTAATATATACATTACCTTCAAATATATCTGTCATTTTGCAAATTTGTAAAAATGTTGCGCCTTTACACCAAGCGTAGATAACATCCATTAAATATGGTTTAAATCTGTCGACATATGCATCCTCGTCTAATTCCAGATTGGCTTCTGTTGATACCTTTGCTATTCTTCGAGCCAAGTCCTGCATCTGCCTAAGTGGACCGCTTAATTCCTCTGTACTTTTAGGCATTTCGTTTGATTTTTCGTCGCATACAAAGCAGCTGATCAATGCCACCATCTGTGGCACACTCAAAGCGTTAAAAAGACCATTAAAAATCATCTCGGTCATTAATAGTTCATCAGCACCGTTCAGTTCACAAGCTACACGTCCTTTCAATTCTATAACGTCTGCCGATGTGCAATAAGCCATTCTCCTTAGAACTCTCTTTCTACATTTGAGTTCGTCCATTTGAAGTATCGACTTAGCTTGCTTAAATTCTTCCTTGGCTTGTTTAAGTTGCGCAGCCAATTCTTCTTTGTGTAAAAATTGTTCATATAGTACATTTACGTTAGGATCCTATAAATAATTATAGATTTAAAAAAATTCAGAATTACCCCATATAAAATGGAAAAAAAACATATTTAAAAAAAAATTAAAATTATATTTCACATAATAAAAATTTTTCAGAACATTTTAACATAAGATACCTTAAATATAAATATTTTAAGCACAAAAAATGTACTGCCAGAATATAGAAACTGTCTCTTACCTTATGCAAAGAATGTGCATATAATCTTTTTTCTAACGCTTCAATTTTTTTTACAATGTCTTTAAAAGCCTGATCCTCTATATGCATATCTGTAATAGGATTAAGTAACGGTGGACCGTCCGGGAATCTTTTTTTCACTTCTCGTATTGTCTTCAGTACACTCTTTCTATTATCAGGCGGTCTAAGATCTTTTGGATAATATAATCTTAATGAACTGATTTGTGAAATTAAATTATGCAAAACAGGAACTACTTCTATTTCACCCTCTTCATCTTCGCGACATGGAATTGGACTGCCTTCTTTAGAATTTTTTGATAAATGAAGCAAAATATCAATGACAATAACAGTCTTGCCTTTTACTGGATTTTTCGGATTTTTTTTCTTAAAATTCACTATGATTCCCCAATCGAACGTTTCAATTTCATTTTTTACCTACAATAATATATAACAAATGAACTCCACTAAAAGTCCCGCCAGAAATGATCTCAATTAAATTGTAAAAAATATATACTTTTACTAATCTTCCAGGTTGTAAAAACGGAACTAAATATTCCGGTTGCGTTAAAAATGATTGAAACTCTCCACTCAGTCGATTGAGTTGTTCACGTATGTCATGATACGAAGAAATCTCGTCGTACCTATCCACGTTCACAGTATTGTAAGCGATACTTAATTCCTTTACCTCTGAAAACGTAATCGAGATTAACAATTTATTTTCAGCAATTGTTTAGCCTCTATTTTACTCTTAATGATAATATCGATGTCGTTACATTGTCATTGCGCAAGTAATCTTATACATGGTAAAAAAGTTACAACAATATAATTACACTGATACAGTTGTTATGAATTCCAAAACAGAGGCTCTGACAACATTGGAATGAGCGGTGATAACTTACTGTTATATAAAACTGGAATACCAGCTTGATTCTGAAATTGGAAAAAACTTCTTTCCAACATGTATTCTGGATTAATTTCTTCCACTCGTAGAAGATTAAGAACCATATTATAAGTCAAATGAAATGCAGAATTGATTGGATCCGGTTTTCCTTGGACGATAGCTTTACCAACAACGGGACTAACTTGCTCGTCTATCATCAATATGACAATCCCTTTGTCGTCGAGACCTCTCCTGCCAGCGCGACCGGACATCTGGATGTATTCACCTGATGTGATCCAACGAAAGTCTTTGCCATCGTATTTACGAGGTGCTGTAAACAAGACTGTCCGTGCCGGCATATTCAAACCCATCGCGAATGTTTCAGTAGCAAAAAGGGCTTTAATTAAACCTTCGCCAAATAATATCTCGACAGTCTCCTTCAAAATTGGCAAGAGTCCACTGTGATGGATTCCTATTCCACGCCGCAAAAGTGGCAGCAAATTTGTAACTTGCGGTAACTTTTTGTCCTCATCGTTGAGAACATCTACCGCATTGTTAAAAACCTCATCTACTAATTTTTTCTCTTCTAATGTGTTCAAATCCAGTTTAGCCATCTGCATTGCGTAAACTTCGCAATCTTTCTTCGAAAAGCTAAAGATTATCACGGGCGCGAAGTTTCTCTCCATGATCATTTTTACCATCTTGAAAATATTTGTTTGTCCGCTGTTCGTAGCGCGTAGACCACCTTTGCGTCCTTTTGTATCACCTTTAGCTGCATCACCCATATTTTGCAGACACGCCATGGCTCTGTTAAAATTTTCTTCTTTAAATTGACCCATTTCATCTACAACCTATTTTAGAATGAGTAATTTTAGTTATAAATAAAAACAGCAGATTTTTCTTTTTTATCGAACATGACTCTTAATTAAAAATTATCACTAACCAGATGTATACCATCGCCGCCAACTGGAAATATATAATGTTGCAACGGAGTAGGTCTATAATCCGTAGAGACTACATGGCAAGGTTGACGATGCAAATGTGCTACCCATTCTGCGAATTGTCGTGCGTTTGGTATAGTAGCAGAAAGAAATACATAGTGCACATTGTCTGGCAGCAATATAAGTGTCTCTTCCCAAACTACGCCTCTCTCTTTGTCACGCATATAATGAATCTCATCGAAAATTACCCAACCAACTTCACGCATTACCTGTGCAGTAAGTATTAATTATACACTTTTATATTTTTCTTTCTATACAAGATATTCTATACCATCTTTAAAATTTTTTAAATCTATAAAATTTTATTAAATAAATATCAATCTTTGTATTAAGTAAATAATTTTCTAGAGACATTAATGTCTCATATTTGTGGAAAATATTTGTTTATATTTGTTAGTAATGTTATATTCTATTCATAATAAATTATGAAATAGAATAAAACAAACCTCTGAACCCCTATAGAGCATATTTCGCAAAATTTCAGTAGTCATAATTAATAAACTTGCTGTCGGATTTATAGTAACATCGCCTGTTACTAAACCAACATCTTTAAATTCCTCATAAAATTCTCTATATTTTTGATTACTCAACGCTTTAATTGGAGTAGTATATATTACTCTCTGTTTATCCTTAAGCGAACATGCTATTGCATATCTGTAAGATATATATATATATATATATATATATAAGATGATAGAATGTGTGAAATCATTTTAAAGAAATCGTTGAAAAACAATCTCCAAAATATGAAATATTTACTCAGCCACGACAGTTTTACCAGCCGACGTATGTGCAGAGACAAGAACTGACTGATTGTTTTCAATGCATAAAATTGCTTCCTTTTGAAATGGATCCAGTATGAATTTATACTCTTTGGCTGGCTTGCCTTGTTGATGCTCCAAAGGTACATACTCTTGATCAGGAGGAATAGCTATCTCATGCATACAAGATTCTACAGTTTCTATAGTATGCACTGTTATACGACATGCCACTTCCTCTAGACTAAAAAAATAATGTTATATATGTAGTTATAATTATATATTTTTCTGCAGAACAATTTCGGAATAATATAGATAAGTATAAATATTATTAATTATATTAATACTAATAATGTTAACTAAAATTTTATTTAAATATTCCAATCAATGTAAAATTTTACTTGATATCATTTAAAACAGAATCGTGTCGCAATTTTTTTATGGTTGCTTTGTCATCATCGACGTCAGAGTGTCGCTTTACTCCTATCTCCGGCTTGATTTTCCTGCATAATTTGTTATAAATAAGTAATCCGTAAGTCACACATGTACACATATGAGGTTAATGTTTATAGAAATTAAGTTAAATTCCGCGACAAAAATCGTTTCACATACTTTGGAATGTCTAGTATTTCTACTTCATCGCCATGCTCATCAAAAACATCAAACAAATCTTCACTAAAATTTGCCATTATTTGTTTAAAGTTATTATTTCAAACTCTAACAAAAAATATTTGACATGCATTTGCTTGCATTTGGTATTCAGTGGACAAGACAGTGTTGCCACCATTGAAAAGGACTTTGTACCAACTGATTAACAAAAAACTGTACTAGATAAAATAAAAACAGAGAACAGAAAGAAACTTGGGGCGCGATTCTGTAAATGACCTAATTTCCATTGAGGATTTAAACTGGATCAGAATGTAAGAACTAACCAATCACAGTCGAACATTCTCCTGTCGTCGACTGTAACAGAAGAATACTCAACTGTTGTAGTTGGTTGGTTCTTACATTCCGATCCGGTTTAAATCCTCGGTGAAAACTAGACCATTGTGGTTAAGAAATTTGTCACATCGACTCAAGAGTCCTAGATGTAACAGAGAAGCGCAACCGCTGTTCCGATTTCTGATTGGTTCCATTTTTTCTACGAATAGTCTTCTAGAATTCTAATTTTATCAAAGATATCGTTAGAGAGTGCTGTATATACTGTGCTGTAATTTCCAAAGAGAATCAGTATTTCTTTGTAGTCAGTAGAAACACTACTGTTATAGGAATTGCACTCTGTCGGAATGACAGATGTAAACGCAGGTCGCCATTTTTTTCTTCAGACGATTAATTATAACTTTTAAATATGCTCGATTACGCTTCTCTGTTATGTCTAGGACTCTAACTCAATGCAGCGTTATGTAGACGTATTTTAGTCTGTATTTATTTAGAATCGTTATTTCATCTCCGATTTTAATGAAATTGGGCTCATTCGATGCATTTTTATTCAAAAACGAAAGCCTGCTCTGTTCTTGCTATGTGCGAAAAATTGTAAATCCCTAAACGATGAAAGAAAGACGATTTGAATATTAATAAACAAACGTTAATATCTCAGCAAACGAGAATGGATGGAATAAATGAATTGAAATGGATTCAGATTTTCAGAAATTGATTCACGAATGTTAAAATGAATCCTTTTCAATCCTGAATGCATTTTTATTCATTTATAGGAATTGCATGGAGCATATCTCTATATCTATGCTTTTCAATCTAAAAATAATATTAGCTTTTTCTGTGCGCAACACACACATTGTGAATACTGTTCAATTCAAAATTTGGAATAGAAACTGCAATTTTTCAATCCAATTGCATCCAATTGAATCCAATTGAATTAAAAAAAAAGTATTCGCTATTTATAAAATACGCATTCGGATAGAAAAAAACTTCATTTTAATCCATGCTCGTTTGCTGGGTTCCAACTTTATTCAAATTACAAATTACAAATGATAAAGTAGCGCATTGATTGGTCCACCATGTTTCAGGAATTCCTGTCCTATATTTAAATACATATATTTGTTACTTTTAAATTTTAACAATAGAAAATTAGATATTTTAAAGATATTAACAAATAAATTTTTACATTTCATATCAGTTTTGAATCGCTCTGCTTTTTTGTTCGGAGTGATGTCTTAATCTTTCCTCGAACTTTAATATTTAATAACTCGATTCACGGGGTCTACCGCTGCGTTTTTCTATCTGATTCTTTCGTTTTAAGTGAAAACGCGTCGAATGAGACTAATTTTATCAAACTCGGAAGTGAGAAGACTAAAGTCAACAATTATCATCAGTACGTTCGCAAACACAGCCCATATCTTCTTTTACAGATCAAACATATAATAATAATAATAATAATAATGCTATACAATAATAATGCAGTTTAGGCAGAAACAAATTATTAGCAAAATAATATCAAAATAACTTCAAAATGATCATTAAAAGTCATTTTTCAATCATTTATTCTAATTCATTTTAATGCCATTTTGATGTTATCGTGACGATAATGATTGTTATTTTGTTTGGATAAGTATTAATTGTTATTAAAAATGACGTATATAATATTTAGAAAGTATTATATATTTATCAGTTGAGATAATTCAATTACAAAAGCTGTATTGAATATAAACTACAGTTACTGTGGTTATAAAAATATTTTATACAACCGACATCAAAGAGTGTAATATGTTATGTAATATTATATAAATTATTTGTCGATTATTATAAATGATTAATGTGTCAAAAGATTTTATCAATAGCTTCTTCAGACTATTAAAATATTGCAGTATATTATAAGATTATTTAAAAATGTTAAAAATAAAAATAAATCACAAGACGGTAATAATAGATAAAAATAATTAGAAAGTTATACAAGTAAATGTAATATATATATATATAAAATATCTAGAAAATATTATAAATTTATCATTTGAAACAATTCAATTATAAGTGCTTCGAACTGAATGTAAATCAGAGTTATAGTGTTTATAAAAATATCTTATAAATGATATCAAAGAGTCTAATATTATATAAATTATTTGTCATTGAGAAAAAATTAATATGTTAAAATTTTATCATTAGCTTTTCTAAACTACTAATAAAATGTTAAATATTATAAAATTGAAAAATATTAAAAATATTTAAAATAAATTATTTACAATTTGATATAATAAATAAACATATGATAAATAAACATAATCTTATTATTAAAAGTTAATATAAGCACATGTAAGTTTTGCATCAGATTATCTTTTTATTATACTTGTTTTATTGACTTCTTTCTAGGTGAATATCTTGAAAATAATTTCTTGTGAAAGTGAAATTTGTTGAAGTCAAACTTCCTTTTAACATCGTGTATGATTTTCCAAAGATATTCTCTACTATTGTCTATCAGTTTTTTAAATTCAGACAAAATTTTTGGATCTTGTTTGAAATTAGTTTGTAAGAATTTTTCCACCTAAAACAGATCAGTTCGAGATATTAAATAAATAGTAATTTATTTTTATGCAGCAATTCGATGCATTATAAGCTTTAATTTAATAATAAGATAAGTACATAATATTAAGATATATGTATAAAAAATATTAAACTCCTTAACTGTGGAAATGTACGCCATAAAATGATTGTCCTTTATTTATTTAAGAAAAACCATGAGAATCGAATGAATTTATTATAATTTACAATATAGGATGATTTTCTTGAAATTTTTCTAAACTATTTTCTATTGAATAATCGATTTAATATTAATTAGTGAACAAATATTCGATTTATATTTTATGAATTTAACATACATCGATTTTACACTTGATTTTATAATATGATTTTTCTCAAAAATATAATGCATAACCTTTATATATAAAAATACTGTTGATTATTTATATTAATTTAATTATATAAAATTATATTAATTTATAATTTCTCATGTAAAACAGTCTTTATTTAAAACTTATAAAATCCAATAATATCGTTTACAATGTTCTAACAATTTTGCAACGTGATAGCAATAACTGCTACAAGATTTTGTAGTTTTAGGGCTAAAACGATTTTGGTAAACCGATAAAACAATACTATGCAATAACTATAAATTTAGAATTATAAAATTTACCTTGTCAATTTCTTTAAAAAAATAAACATTGTCGAGAATAAGTTTTACCATTGCAGGTATACTAAGTGATCTATAAAATCAAAAAATAACATGTTAACAAATTTTTATGATTAAGAAAACAGTATAATAGACAATTACGAAGAGAAATATTGTTACTTAGGTTTTATAGCTTCAAAATTGTTTAATATGTATTTAAGGATTTTATCATTATGTGAATGCCTCTTAAGAATATATGTGAAGACATGTAAATGATCATCATTATCAAAAAATGAAGTATTGAATGCTAATATATTTAAATAGTTGATGATGATATTAGGATTTTCAGCGCAACTCAAGCCCTTCAATAATCTTTTTGGGTCCTCTTTTAGTTTTCTCTTTATATATATGTCAAACATTTTATTCCAAGTAGTGCTATTGGCTGCCATCATACCGGTACAGTACATAAATTTTTCTTCTCGTAGAATTCTAAAATAAATATTTATTAAGGAAGGATACATATATTTTATACAGTAGCCGATTTTCTATTTTATCAAATTTCGTATTTTTACGCGCACACGCGTTCCGTAATCCTGTTGCATGTTTATTAAATAATCATAAATTTGTAAAATTAAATTCTCATTCTGCGCTATTGTTTTACTCTGTAGTGTAAAACACTTGTTATACGTCATTACATAATAATACTACAATAAAGAAACAAAATGAAGAAAGATATATCGGTAGTGCAGTTTGTCATTTTATTGTACTTATATTTTTGCTCGTACGCAACATTATATTTATTATGTCATTATATCATTATTAAATATGGAGATTGATTTATATAGAAAGTGTAAGAATATTTGGTCTCGACAATTTGAAGAAATAGAGAGTCGACTATAATATATCCATATGCACGTGTATGCATGCACACACCAAATACAATTTACGAAATAATTTAGAATGTAAGATTATTACTTGTGAGTTTTGGGATTCATAACATGTCTGTTTAATTTAAGCGCGATTATTTTCTTGCATTTCTTGTTACCGAAATCACATGCACATTTTAAGGCGGTTAGCCTTATTAATTTTGTGACATCGTCATCATTACGATTTCCTTTGTATTTTATATGCTGAAGAAACTTATGGAGGAGTTGCTTGTAGCGTTTCTAGAAATCAAAGTAATGTATTCGGTTTAAGACACCATCCCAGACGATCAATGTATAACTTTACGCATATTTGTTAAATATTGGCGAATATTTATATCAATATTTATATTGATAATTATGCATGTCGCGCGCGCGCTGTAAAATAGGGCTGTGATATAGAGATTATGTATAGGTAAAAGAGAATGTATAATAGTTAGATTTGTAGACAAAGGCGGGAGAGAAGTGTAAGAGTGTGAATGAATTAAGTATTTCTGTAAAGTCCCCTTTTTGTATACTGCTTGTATATTGAAGTATAAATAAATTCTATTCTATTCTATTTTATGTTCGTTTTTTACTATTACTATTTTTATTTTTTTAATATTATAAGCCATTGCTATATGAAAATGTCATTTTTGTATATTAAAAAAAATCTGCTTCAATTATATTACGTGCAAATAATATAACTTTTCTACATATTAGCTTTTAAAAAAAATGCAAATTTAAGATTAAATCAATTTATGTACTACGAAAAGAAATTAGGATTATTCATAATATTTTATATAACTTGAATATTATATACCTTGACATGTTTCATTTCTGGCAGTAAGAGAGGCTTCGATATAGTTTGTAAAATATCTAACAATGGTTGCCATGCTACACCATTTGTATCTCGCTTGAGGTAATTTATCAGTTGAAGATATAAATAACCATTTATTCGATTATCTATTACCATGGCATGCGAATCAGCAATGATTTGAGCACGATTAAGAACGTGTATATTCACATATTCATTAGTATTTAAGTAATGTGAAATTTTTTCCCAATTCCTGATATCGTAATTAACACGATAGTAGCCTGTTATATTATTCATTGTATGTATTATTAAGTTTTTTTAATTAATTTGAATTTATCAAGATATATTTCCAAATATCCGTTTTTAACTTTTTTTTTAATGTAATACACAATGTAATATATATTATATACTAATATTACAACAAAATATATCAGTTATGGATTCTAATCATTTTATATTAATTATAATATTTATATTAATTATAATATTCACAATTTTGAAAAATTAAATACAATACATAAATTTCTTTTAAGCTCTTATAAATAAAAAAATACATGCAAATATATTTAATAAAAACGATGTAAATAAAATAAAAAGATTAAATTTTTTTATATATACTTACCACTAAGTTGCAAATTAACAATAATCCAATCATCTGAGTTAATTATAAAGCTTATGTTATGTTGATCTGGTCGTAACCAATAACGAGGTACAGTATTGGAAAAATCTGGATTAGATTGTGTAGCGAAAGTTATAGGGATCCACCATTTAGTAGTTTTATTCTCAGTCTCACCATATTGCCGAACACATGTTTGTGATATTGTTACTTCGCCAGTTTCGTAATTTCGCTCCACATGTACAAGAGGATAACGTTCTTGATTCATCCAAGTATCCATCACTTCTTTTATTGTATAGTTTTCGTGAGGGATATCAGATTCGTTTAGAGCACTTTGCATGGCGCTCCACAAATCGTTCGGAATGGCTGTGCTAAATTGACTATAAATTTAACAAACATAGAATATTGTATATTGACTATTAAAGAATTTAAGGGAATATTTAATATAATCGGATATATAGATACATGTAAAAACTTATTATATCGTTTCAAACTAACATATATTAAACATATATTAAATTATAATTGAATAAAAACGTAAAAAACTCTATTTCTAATACGTTTTTATTTATATAGTTAACATTACATACATTATAAAAATTCATATAAAAATACAAAAATACAAATACAAAATGTTTTTTCAAAACATTCTGAAAGTGGACCAAAACCTATAATTAAACAACAATAATCGAGTGAATAACAATAATATAAATTCTGATGATGTTATATATAGTATTATAAATATTAGATAGAAGTATTATTATACTTATAATATTTAATATTATGACATATAATAATAATGTAATGCTATAATAAATATACTTACTGTTTGACCAAATATGTAATAAGACCCTTTCGAAATACCTCAGCGGTAATTGTATTATATAACATGCGTAATAAAATTGGCGCTGTGATAATATACATCATAAAATATCAATTAATAATATAATAATTTAAAGTAGATACATTTAAAATACGTAATAAATACATGCTATGTAGAAAGATGCATTACGTTAAAAGTATTTGTTGGCTGATAGCCATCTGTTTATCTTTTTCTTTGTGCTATACACATTAAGATTAAAGAATCTATAAACAGCGGTTTAATTTTATTTTTACGTTATCTTACATTTGTTATAAATTTCAGTAGCATAACGTGACGGAAATTCATCTACAGTATCACCAAATGAAAACTTCAATGTGACAGAATTCAATGAACCTGTATCTTGAAGTAAGCATCGTTGTATGTCCTCTATGTCCAATAGATACATTATTGGCAATTTGAAAATCTGAAGAAAAAAAAGATATTTTGAAGTGACTAAATATTAAAAATTCTGAAAAACTTGCATAGAAAAAAACTAATTTACTATTTTCAGAAACAATGCTATTTTACATTTTATAATACGTAAATTATATTAACTCTTTCGTTTATTATTTTCTAAGAAGAGAGAGAGAGAGAGAGAGAGAGAGAGAGAGAGAGAGAGAGAGCAATATCTCATTTACCTAATCATTTCTAAAAATATTGGAGATTATTTAATATGAAAATAACATTACTTAATATGAAAATAAAATTGAGATATAAAAATACAAAATGTTGAATTTTATTATTTATTTTCTTAAATACTGCAGCGGATGCAGAAAATAAAATATTCATGAATTTTAATAAATATATATAATAATATTATTAAGTGAAATCCTAAATATGAAAGAATAATAATGTTTAAATAAAAAAATTAAAATAACGAATCTTTGTAAGATACGATAATTATTTATAATATCTGTCAGAGATTATTTAATATGAAAATAAAAGTAAGATATGAAAATTCAAAATATTAAATTTTATTATTAATTTCTAAATGTAACAAATGCAAAGAATAAAATATTTTCGAATTATAATAAAATAATTATATATATAGTTTTATGATTTCTAAATATGAAAGTAATGTTCAAATATAAAAAAATGTTGAAATAGCAAATCTTTAATTCAACAAACATAAAAGCAAATATTGTTTCTAATAAGAATTTATATTAAAATTTTTATAATCCGTTTCAGTAAACGTATTACGAGTTTTTTAAACTAAAGCATGCGTTATGCGCATTTAGTTCCATCTTGATATATTTTACAAAGATATTATTTAATTGTATTTAATTGATATTATCTTACACTGAAAAGATTGATTTATTTTTATTTGAAAATGACAAATCAGAAAATTCTGATTTAATCAATCGGAATTCCGGTTATCTCAACTATATTTTATATAATAATAGATTTAAGAAAATTTTCTCAGGGTAATCTTAGAATAAAATGTACTATAAAATCTTTCTTTCAACAAACAACCTTGCATTAATAATATTCAATAACCTTTTTGACTACGATTTTTTGGATAAACGAAGCAATTCCTTCACTTAACCATAGGTAAGACCACCAAGCTGGAGTGACTAAGTTGCCAAACCATTGAAGTACAAGTTCATGTGTTATAAACATTGTTATTGAAATTTTCCCATATATTGAATCCTTCTTTTTATCATAGATAAGATTTGAATAACTGAAATAATGTGATATAATTATGTAAAATGTCATTGAACGTGCAGTCTAATGAGTTAAGTCTGAGTTAAGTCTCTCTAATTA
>NW_017259576.1:1918138-1919752 GCF_001594045.1 Atta colombica | reverse complement strand
CATATGAAGAAATGAGAAATAAATAATATTTTTGCGATTATTTTTTTGTATAACAATTTAGTAACATTACAATTTTTATGTCGATAAAGATAACTGAAAACTAAAGGTTAGAAAAGTCACTTTTAAAAAGTAGCTTATCATTATTACGAGTTATCTAAAGTTTTTGTTGAGTTATTGAAAAAAAATAACTCATTACTTGTAACGTGTCGACGCGTTGCTTTTACTTATGCTACTTTAATTCGTTACAAATAATGTTACTTTTCTTAATAAATAATTTTTTTCAAGAAATAACGCGTAAAAATTTATTTTTTTCATAAATGTCTTTTCCATCTTTAATTTACAGTTAGTTGTCATCATCAAAAATTACAACGTATCAATCAAAAATTGACCAAACTGTTATTATAAAAAATAACGATAAAAATAATGAAATTATTTACTATTCATCTCTGTACCCAGATAGCCAAGTCTGTAGAAAACATATTTTTTAAATATATCTACATACTATCAACAAAATAACTGTAAATTAAATGTACATAATATTGTTAACTGAAGAAAAAACGTAACAGAAACTGCAAGTATCAGATAATGTCGACAGGATCTGTTCAATTTCTGGCAACAATTTGCCATCACATTATATAATAGGCGATATTAACAGAACACAAGCCTATTATGGACAGATTGCCATCGTCATTTTCTATTCGAATTTGCTAACAGTTTGCTAGAAGATTACAGACATTTTGCTATCTGGGTATAATATAATAATGTACATATATGTTTGTACAAATATACATATATGTGAACTAAAAAAAAGAGATGGCTGTACTATATTAATTATATTATTTATATTATTTAAGACAATTTAAATATATTAAAGTATACTTTTTGATAATTTGTGCGATACGTATCTTAAATTACTAATTTTCGAATGCTGAAACTAATATTGATTAATTTTATAATAGCTTAATTAATTTTTTATGAACTGTATATATTACTCATAAGTGATGAGTCCCCAATTTCCCATTCCGTTAATTGTAAACTCCGGTATCACGATGTGATCTATTTTGGATATCTTCAGGGAACTATTGGTATATTCAATCAAGATATCCATGATCTTTTCAGAAATATTATATGCGAATCCTAGATTTGTAGGCACTAATGATGATCTACGGCACCAAAATGTATGGATAGTTTCATGTACTAATGACGAAAAGCTGATGAATTGTAACATCGCAATCGCTACGGTATAAGTAGGCATTATAGGAGTAATCTTGAAATATGTCGTTCTCATATCATCTTTTTTGTCGTATATTTCTTCTACTGGCATATTTGATAGTAGTGTATATTGTGCATGATGCATTACGGAGATATTGAAGGTGGCTTTTAATGCTGGTTCATCCCAACATGGAAACATTCGTCTGGCGCCATTCGGCGAGAAATGTGTTACAGCGAACGCTAATCTGTTTGATAAAATGTATTAAATGAGCAAATTTTCCACTTATGTCATCTAACTTAAAAATTTAATAAATATTAATTATTGTTAACCGTCATTAGTATTGTTACACGTAAACAAATTTTAACAAGAGCAAAAATTGAAATATTGCATAATTGTGCCGT
>NW_017259576.1:1915158-1918038 GCF_001594045.1 Atta colombica | reverse complement strand
GTATATTATAATTATGTTTTACTGGAAAACCTTTTTATGTATGGAAAAGTAATAAAAGCATAAGAAAGTAATAACAAAAGCTGTTTATTATATGTATTTGCAAATATATTTTTATGTTTTAATATTTACTTACTTTTTTTCCTCAATGTCTATGTACGAAAATTTTATAAAACCCAGTTTTTCGGAAGGTTCTGAGAAATAACCGATAAATTTCATATTCAGGATGTACAGACCGGACGATAGTACATCATTAAAAGACAGTGTCAAAATGTCAGTTACATTGTTATGAGTATGTTTCATTGGTTTATAAATCGTACCGTTGTCATTAATCAATGTTGTCAACGTTTCAATTATTTCTAACTCTCTTGAATGTAAGCTTATTATTGATGATGCATAACGAATTTTGATATTGATATTGGATTCACCGTAAAAAGTATAGTTGCCTTCTTTGAGATACGTTGTTAGATGAATGTTATATCGAATTGGTATCGTATTCTTTGGTAATCGATCAATAATTTCTAAATGTTTTATACTGATGCAAGGAATCGTTCTTATGGCCAATATTAAAATATTTAATAACAATTTTAGAAATCCCATATCGAATCCCTCTTTTTACGTATCTGCGATTGTTCGTTAAAGAAAAAAATAAAACAATACAAAATTATTGTTATAATTTAATATGAATTTATATATAAAAATAAAAAAAATTAAAAAAAATAATTTTTGCACTTTTTTATTATAAGAATCACATGTATTTAATATTTATTGAGTATACTTCGATTTGTAATTAATTTATCTTATTATCTTTTTCATAGGATTTTTTTCTTAAAAAAGAAAATAAAAAATTGATTTATTTCATTTAAAAGATAATTTTAGACATCTATGTAGCGTGTTTATATTTATCTATAATGAATATTTCCTACCAAAATTAAAAAGACGTTAACATATTGGGGTAGAGCGGGGCTATTAGAGCGGTCAGTGAAAATTTACGATAGCAAATAAAATCTTTCTACAATGATGTGCTTATAATTACATTATACGATCATGATTGCGAGTACAAGCACAGTTTTTAAATAATCAACATATGCTCTTCAGAAACATAAACTCTTCAGAACATTATCGCGAGAAATGGACGAAAAAGGCATTCTATATTTTTGTTTAAGATTTGAATTGTTTAGTTATTGAGAATTATTTAAAGAACAAAAAGTTTAAATCTGTTTCTTGATTCGATTTGACTATTTTGGTATTTTCACCTAATATTTATCGTTTACTAAGATTTTCTTAAGAAGAAAGATTTTATTCTTATAGAAGGATTACATAGAATTTTAAAATTATAATTGTTATGTTTCTGCAGTTTTCAAATTAATCAAAAAAATAAAAATATTGATTGAATTAATTTTTAATTTATTTGTAAAATAAATTATTAATGGAATTATACACATACAAAAAAAGTATTTTAAAGCTCTTATTTATGTATTATTTTTGCACAATATAAGTATTTATATAAATACTTTCTTTTTATCATTTCTATAAAGTATTTTTAAAAAATATATATATGTATGTAATAAATGTGAAGAACATAATATAAGAAATAACATTACTTTAAAGAATAAAAATAATAAAGAATTAAAAAAATATTATTTTTTATGACTTACTTTATATGTTACACATTTATGCAGATAAGAGCACAGTTAATTCGCATTAATTATAATTGATTAATTACAATTATCGATTTTTTAATATCACTTCAGCATATCTGCGCGATGGATTTGCTCGAAAGATTCCCGAATAATGATTACATTGTCTCTGACGTTATTGTGAATATGTCGTACGTGTCAATATAAAGATGACCTTTACTAAAGTTTGAACTATGAATTGTTTTCGACAATAAATGTTGAGACTTATAAGGCGACATTAATAAATTATTGTCGAATCTTATATTTAGGATCATCCTGATTACAGTTTTAATATGTCATGAATCCCAAACAAATCGAATTGTGTATTAGCTCTTAAAATATTATTTAAGACAATCTTATAAGAACCGATTATGAATACCGGCTATAGAGTCCTTGAATTATAAACAATTGAATATGGGAAACTCTCTCTCTCTCTCTCTCTCTCTCTATATATATATATAAAGTAATTGAACAATAATAATTATTTAATATAAATTATTTAATGTAAATATAAATATAAAAAATAACATAATAAAATTACATATTATTTAGTTTATTTTAAGAGTTTATTTTAAGAGAATCTCACGTTTTGAGAAAAAATTTTGTGTATAAGTATTTGTCAAGAAGATGTTACTTGAATTCGATTCTTTCAAGATTTTTTAACATTTAGTTATGCACTTGATTATTGTATAAATGATTAATTAACAGATTGAAAAGGGAGAAATGAAATATGATTTCTTATTTGCAGTGCTAAATATTGTCCGACGATATAATATTCAAATATTTGATAATATATCAAAATCTTTAGAGCAAATCAAAATTTTTTTAAAAGGTTTTTGTCACATATTTGCATATACCTATACAAATTCATCGTTTGTCCCATGATTTTTATATAATTGCCATTAAACCGGAACAATAAGTATGTGCATGTTTTTGCCATCAAAAAATTCTGATAAAAATGGAAAAGTCATAAAATGTGAAAGATTACAATATTAATATGTTAATACAATAGAATTATCTATAATATAAAATACTGGGAATCTACAATGTTTTGTATTGCAAAAATGTTTTTATTTTAAGTAATAATAACTTTTAAATAAAAAACTTTTATTTTAGCTAGCATTTTATTACAAAATGATTATTATTTTGTATCTATTCTCTTCCAAATCGACATCTGTAATAATAATTAATAATAATGCTATAA
>NW_017259576.1:1911396-1915058 GCF_001594045.1 Atta colombica | reverse complement strand
ATATATAAATTATTTCTCATTGATAAAAGATTAATGTGTCAGAAAGTTATGTCAATAGTTTTCTCAAACTATTAATAAAATACTAAATATTATAAAATTATTGAAAAATATCAAAAATAAATTAGTAGTATAATTAAATAGATTAGTTATTTACAATTTAATATCTGAACAGATAGTATTATTATAAAGTTAATTAGTAAATTTAAATTTTGTTTTTTGCAGATTAACTTTTTTGTGAACGTATCAATAATAAATTCTCAATTAAATCTTCTTCTCTGAAATAAAACTTGTCATCAATATCAACTTTGTAAGATATTCTTTTCTTGTACATGAATTTTTTAATTTCAGATAAAATGAGTGGATTGAAAATAGTTTCTGAGAATCTTTTCACCTGAAACAGATTAGTTCGAGATACTGAATAAATAGTTAATTTATTATTATGCAACGATATATTATTTTTTTAAATTTGGATATTGTAGTTTAAGGGCTAAATCGATTTTTATAGTCAATAGATCACTAATCATAAATTTAGAATTATGAAATTTACTTGTCAATTTGTTCGTAAGAATAAATTGACATTGTCAAGAATAAGTTTTATCACTGCATGTGTAGTAAATGATCTATAAAAACAAAATAATTAATACTTATGATTAAGAAAACAGTGTAGCACGTTTACAAAGAGGAATACTATTATCTAGGAAGCATAATCATAAAATTTTTTAATATGTAATCAAGGATATCGTTGCATGTGTGCTTTTCAAGAATACACTTGAAGATAAAAAAATGCGCATTATTGTGAAATAATGAAATATTCAATGCTAATATATTTAAATAATTGATGTTGATATCAGGATTTTCAGCGCAACTCAAACCTTTCAATAATTCCATTCGTTTCCATTTTTTCCTTTTTTTATTGAATATAATTTGAACATTTTATCCCAAATAGTCCTATTGGCTGCCATTATACCGGCACAGTAAATAAATTTTTCCTTTTATAGAATTCTAAAATATATATTTATTAAGAAAGAATGCATACATATTTCATACAATAACTGACTTCCTATTTTATCAAATTTTGTATTTTTACGTTCCGTAATCTTGTTATACGTTATTAAGCGGTATAACTTCGTAAAATTAAATTTTTATTCTGCTCTGCTGTTGTACACTGTAGTGTAAAAGTTGTTATGTCATCACATAATAATACTACAATAAAGAAACAAAATGAAGAAAGATGTTGGTAGTGCAGCTTGTCATTTTATTGTACTTATATTTTTGCTTGTAACATCATATTTATTCTGTCATTATTAAATAAGAATGGAAATTGATTTATATAGAAAATAAACGATGAATATTTGATCTCAACAATTTGAAGAAATAGAGAATCGATTGTAATGTATCCATATGCACGTGTACGCATGCACACACAAATACAATTTACGAAATAATTATAAATATAAGATTATTACTTGTAAATTTTGGGATCTGCGAGATATTTGCTTAATTTAAGCGCGGTCACTTTCTTACATTTCTTGTTATCAAGATTACATACACCTTTTAAGGCGTTTATCCTTGTCAATTTTGTGATATCATCATCATTAGGATTGTCTATGTATCCTACGTAGTAAAGTACCGATTCTGAATATCGGTCTGAATAAAATCCTCGACAAAAAAAAACATTACAAAAAATTGAAAATGAGAAGCTCTGCATAAAGAAATTCAATAATAATAAATATTAATAACAATAATAATAAATATTTAATAAATATAAAAAATAACATAACAAGATTACATGCTACAATTCATTTTAAAAAATTCTTACATTTTAATGGAAAATTCAATATATCTCTCAAGAAGGTGTTATTGCTTCGATTCTTTCACACACACACACACACACACACATACACACACACACACACACACACACACATATATATATACGCGCGCGCGCGCGCGCATGCACAAGATTTCCTAACATTATTTATAATATTTAAGCATCTAATTATTGTATAAATGATAAATGATTAATTACCAGATTCAAAAAAGATGAAATAAGATTTCTTAATCGCAATGTCAAATATTGTCTGACAGTGTAACAAATAATTGATTATAACATAAAAATGTTCAGAGCAAACTCAAATTTTCTAAAAGATTTTTTACACGTATTTACATTTCTATAAAATTTATCATTTATTCTACGTAATTCTAGTATTTCTAATATAGTTATCATTAGATTGAAACAACATGTTCACATTTTTGCCATTATAAATATTAAGATAAAAACCTAAAATAAAAGGTAGAAAAATATAAGAATATATAATGGTAAAAATAGAAAAGTTACAAAAGTATAAATTAAGCTTTATTATTTAGTTTCTCAAGATATTTATTTTCTTATATTTTCTCTATTCCTCCAACTTTGATTCTCTCTCTCTCTCTCTCTCTCTCTCCTCTCTTCCCCTCTCCCCTCTTCCCTCCTTTCTCTCTATGTGTTCGGTTATCTACTAATTTGTCGATTCATGTTTCCTCTATACTGTTCTATGATATTTATGCATATGTCTGATATGATTTTTTCTCGAAAATTGCAGCTATTGCCGATCAATGCTTTACGAAAACATTCTTTTATAAATGAACTTCATTTTCTTTTTTTTAGAGAAGTTAATTTATTTAAAGTGTGTAAATGTAAGCAAAAATGTGTAAATGTAAACAAAAAAAAAATAAAAGTTATGAATAATAAAAAATTATCTACAGAAATGCTTTTATTGATTATAACAATAACTATTGTTTAAATGAATATATCTTTATTATTTAGCTGTTTTTTTAATTAATAACATTTTTTTAAAATAACAGTTTTTTTAAAATAACATTGTGACACACATTATCTCATGTTTTCTATTCCAAATCAAACATCTATAAAGATAGTAATAATAATAATAATAATAATAATAATAATAATAATAATAATAATAATAATAATAATAATAATAATGCTATTAACTGTTTAGGAATTGTTATTAAATAACGACACTATTATATACACATATACATATAATCTAAAAATATAGATATATTATATAATATATTTATCAATTGAGATAATTTAACTACAATTGCTCTGTATTAAATGTAATTAATAAAGTTTTAGCGTTTATAAAAATATTTTACACATGCATGCAAAGAGTTTAATATATTATGTAATATTATATGAATTATTTGTCAATAGACTGTTACAGACGATTAATTTATGTCAAAAGACTTCACTAATAGTTTCCCAAGATATACTATAAAAATATTGAAAAGTTTTAGAAAATTAAATTAAAATAATTAAAAATAATTAAAAAATGTTTACAAGATGGTGATAATAGATAAAAATAATATTATTATAAAATTCATATAGGGGCAAATATGTGTTTTGTATTACATTTCATCTTTTTGATTAATCAGATCACTTCACATGAAATCTTCGCTTCAGTAGAAAAACCATTTCTTAATGTAATGTACGATATGCTCAAGATATCCTTTATGCCTTTCTATCAATATTTGAATTTCATATAAAGTGTCTAGATCTTGATTAAAATTAGTTTTTGAAAATGTTTGCACCTGGAACAGATTAGTTCGAGATATTGAATAAATAAATTATTGAATAAATAAAATATACTATATATAAT
>NW_017259576.1:1909467-1911067 GCF_001594045.1 Atta colombica | reverse complement strand
AATGATTTTTTCTTGAAATTTTTTTTTAAATTTTTGTCGATCATCGGTTTAATATTGATTTGTGAATTAAAGTTTAGTTCATGTTATTTTAAAGCACGTGCCTATTTTATACTATATTTTTATAATATAATTTTCCTTAAAAGTACAAAAATACAGTCTAAATATGCAAATACATAAAGTAATTATTAATATAGTATTAATTTATATAAAATTAATATTATATAAATATTAAGTTACATAAAGTTGAATTAATTCATAATTCCATTTAAGAAAATTTTTCATTTAAACAACACAAAAAATTCCAGTAATATTGCAACAACAATACCTTGCAATATTCTCACATATACAATAATGCAGTAACATTACAATACTATAGCAATGTTGCATATTCTGTATTGTATGGGCTGTAAAACGCTGGAAAGATCAATAATTAGTATGTGATCGTAAAATTTACCTTGTCAATCTGTTCGTTAGAATAAACATTCGCAAGAATAAGTTCTATCGTTGCAGTTGTAGTAAATGATCTATATAAAGACAAAATAATGTATAGAATTAATAAATTTTTAGAATTATATGAAAAAAAATAATACAGTATAATTTACGAAGAGAAATATTAATACCTAGGTTTTATAATCTCCAAATTTTTTAATACATAGTCACGGATTTTGTCGTTGCTCGCATACTTCTCAAGAATTTTCTTAAAAACAAAAGAATGCTCATCATCGTGAAATAATGAAGTATTCAATGATATAATATTTAAGTAATTGATAATGATATCAGGATCTTCAGCGCAACTCAAACTTTTTAATATTTGTTTTTTAAATTTTTTGTCTTTTAGATATAATTCCAACATTTTATCCCAAGTAGTCCTATTGGCTGCCATCATACCAATACAGTACATAAATTTCTCCTCATATGAAATTCTAAAAAATATATCTACAATCAAAAACTGATACATATATTTCATCCATATAACGAATATTTATTTTACTAATTTTAAATTTTATATTTTTACATATACGTATTATTAAGCAACTTTATTTTGTAAAATGAAATTCCTGTTCTGCGCTATTCTTCCAATCTTATAAGCAACAATATATTTATTACATCGTCACATTAGAATAAGAATTCAAGAGAATCAGTTACAATAACTGCTTTTCATTTAGACTGATACAAATCATTCTTACTTATGACGTCATAACCCAGTTGAATGCGCATTTCTTTTGCATTCTGGTAAGTGAAATTCAACTGAGTTTTTATCTATAATCTGCATACAAAATCGAGACCATGTGCTTTAGTAAGACTCCTAACAGCACAAAAGTTACAATATTGCTGCAATATTGTAGCAACATTACACGTTGCAGCAATGTTGCAGTAATATTGCTGCAAGTTTTGTGTTGTTGGAATCATGTAAACTCACTTTAAAAATGAGGTTTTAAACCTGTGATACGTAAGTTTTATCAAAATATAAAACAAATAATGATGTCATTAATCTATGTACGAAATATTTAGCTCAGGTTCAGTTTCACTTGTGTGTAAATGGAAAGCAACTAATATATCCATATAAATGCACATACGCACGCGCGCATCCCCCCCCCCC
>NW_017259576.1:1909166-1909444 GCF_001594045.1 Atta colombica | reverse complement strand
CACACACACACACACACACACACACACACACACACACACACACACACACACACACACAAATACAATTTACGAGACAATCGCGAGCGTAAGAAATTTACTTGTAAGTTTTAGGATCTACGAGATGTTCACTTAATTTAAGTGCAGTCATTTTCTTGCATTCCTCGTGACCAAGAGTACATGCCCATTTTAAGGCGTTTAGTCTTGTCAGTTTTGTGATATCATCATCATTAGTATTGTCTACGTATCCTACATAGTAAAGAAGTCTCTCAAGGAGTTGT
>NW_017259576.1:1904851-1909066 GCF_001594045.1 Atta colombica | reverse complement strand
GTTTAAGTCGAATAAAGTATCCTTAGAAAAATTTATTAAGTTGGAAATATTAAACTAAAACACACACACACACACACACACACACAGGATGTTTTATTTAAATTGTTACACTAAAATATCTCGAGAAGGAGACGTGGGATTGAAAAAAGTTTCAGATAAAAGTTTCAATAAAGTAAAAAATATTTTATTATAATGTTTTGAAAAGCTTTCGAGGTAAGTTATGAAAATATGCAATGAAAAATGGGGAATTCTTTTTAAAAAATTCAAAGTGACTTTGCTCTGATCTTGATAATATCACCCAAGGTCATACTTATGGTACCATCTTATATCTCTCTTAAAATCACATAACTTTTGTCTAAAATTTTTTTTCAAATTGGACTGACCTAGTTGTATCCTTTATTTTATAATTGTATATAGAATACTTTATATAATTGTTTTTTAATATATATTTATATTTTTTTTAATGCTATAAATTTTCGTTAATGCTACTTAACGCTATAATAAGAAACTGTCAAGCACAAAAAAAAATCGCAGTTTTAATTATAATATATTACATGCAAATAATATTTTTATATGTGTATATTTTTAAAAAAATTCGCAAATTTTATTTGAGAATATAACCAATTTGTGATAAATTACGCATATCCGCATTACAACTTTATATAACTTGGACTGTAAAGTCCTACCTTAATATGATAGAACTCTGGCTGTAAAAGAATCTTTGATATACTTTTTATCATTTGAAATAATGGTTGCCATGCTGCATATTCTCTTTCTTGAAAGAGATAACTTATCAGATGAACGAATAAATATCCGTTTATTCGATCAGCAAACACCATAGTAAGCAAATCAATGATGATTTGAGCACGATTAACAACATGTATATTTTTATATTCTTTACTATTTAAATAATGTGCAATTTTTTGATAATTCTTGACATCATAACTAACACGGTAATACCCTGTTGAATTTTTATTTCATACATTATTAAATCCTTTTAATTGAATTTATCAAGATATATTTTTATATATTAAAAATTATTTTGCTTTAATTAATGTTTGACGAAATTTGGAAAATTTAATAAAATTTTCTTTAAACTTAAACTTTTTTATAAATAAAAAGATACATAATAAAAGCATTGAATGATGTAAAACTTTTTTGTAATGATAGAAAAATAAAATAAATTAACAAAGCGTAAATTGATTCATACTTACCAGTTTGTTGTAAATTGAGAATAATCCAATCGCTTGAATTAATTGTAAAACTTATATTATGTTGATCTGGTCGTAACCAATAACGAGGTACAGTATTGGAAAAATCTGGATTGGACTGAGTAGCGAAAGTTATAGGGATCCACCATTTAGTAGTTTTATTCTCAGTCTCACCATATTGCCAAACACATGTTTGTGATATTGTCACTTCGCCAGTTTCGTAATTTCTTACCACGTCTACAAAAGGATAACGCTTTTGATTTATCCAAGTATCCATCACTTCTTTTATTCTATAATCTTTATGTGGGACATCAGATTCATCTAGAGCGCTTTGCATGGCGCTCCACAAATCATCTGGACTGGCTGAGCTAAATTGACTAAATTTGAAAAATGATAATTGTCAGTCGTTGCAGTCATATATCGAAAAATATACATTGACTATTAAAGAATTTATGCGAATATTAATGTATAATTGAATATATATACATAAGTAAAAAAATTTCAAATATAACTTAAAATTATAACTTCAATTGCTTATAACTAAGAAATAAGAAACGTATAATTGAATAATAGTGAGAATTTGAATAATAATAAGAGATATAATTGAATAATATTGAGCATTCAAATTTCTGTCATATTATATTTTTCAATATGAATACAAGTACTTATTACATCCATGTACTTAATATTATGATATATAATAAGACTACATTACACTTACTGCGTGGTCAAATACGTAATGAGACCATTTCTAAATACCTCATCAGTAATTGTATTAAGTAACATGCGCAATAAAACTGGCGCTACGAAAATAAATGTCAATAATTATAATAATAATAATTAATACATTCAAAGTACATATAAAATTAATATCTGTTATATGTAAATGTTGCACTAAAGAAGAATTTGCTATTAGCTTTCTGTTTTATCTTTTATTTTGTGTTATGCATTAAAGAATTCATGAATAATAATTTTATTTTATTTACATAATTTTACCTTTTTTATAAACTTCATCAGAAAACAGCGATTTCTTTTCGAGAGTATTGCCAAGTTTCAATGTGACAGAATTCATTGAACCTATATCTTTAAGAAAACATCGTTGTACTGTCCGAATTAAAAGAAAATCCATTAACCGCCAATCTTGGAAAATCTGAAATAAGAAATGTTTCACTGTGACTAAATATTAATTCAAAGAGAAGCTCACATTAGAAAAACCAGTTTATTTACCATTTCCATGAAAATGCTATTCTACATTTCATTACACCGAATTGTATAAACATTTTCAGATCGAATCTTTTTCAAAAAGAGCATCATATTTAAAAAGAGCTCTTTTCAAAAAGAGCATATTATTAATTAAATTAGATAAAATTTAATTATTTTTAAAAGTTTTTTGGAGATTACTTAATATGAAAACAAAATTAAGATATGAAAATCCAAAATGTTAAATTTTATTAATTTACTAAATGCCAAATATAATGAGTGCAGAAAATAAAATATTTTCGAATTCTAATGAAAATATTAGTGTTCTTACGATTTTTTATAAAAAAAATTAAAATAAAAAATCTTCAATAGATAAATATATAGATAAATATATAGATAAAAACGAACAATCTTTAATTTGCAATAAGAATTTTTTAAATGTTTATATAATTATTTTAAAAAACGCACACTTTTTTATAATTTAAATTAAAGCATGTCCTATTTTTTTATTCAGTTCCTCTTGAAAATATAGTATTTAATTGCATTTAATTGGCATTATTTTAAGAAGTACTTCAATAACTTTTTTTATAATAACAATCTAAAATGAATAATAATTGACCTTGTTTATTATGTACGTTTCAAAGAACGCAGCAAATCCCTCGCTTAACCACAGATAAGACCACCAAGATGGAGTAACCAAATTGCCAAACCATTGATGTGCAAGTTCGTGTGCTATTGTCAACGCTATTTCTGTTTTCCGATATATTGGATTGCTGCTATCATCGTAGATAATTTTTGATTCACTAAAAAGACACAATATTATATGATATAATCATGTAAAATATTTCTGAATATGCAGTCGAATGTTTTCGGAATAATTATATTATTCATAATACTTATATACGAATAACTTAGTTTGGTTGTTTTTTTTCATATATTATACATAATGTAAAATATTTATGTGAGTAAAAGAAAAGGGGAAATGTAATGTGTGTTAAATACGTTAACTATTTATAACAATCTAAATATGATAATATGTATTTTTGGATATTTATGAGATAAGCACATGTTTTAAATTTCTAAGTGAATGCTGAACGTAACGTTGATTAGCGCATTATAATAGTTTAATTAATTTTTTTTAATTATAAATATTACTGATAAATGATGAGACCCCAATTTTCCATGCCACCAACTGTAAAATTCGATATCAAGACGTGATCCATTTTCGGTACCTTCTGAGAACTATTGGTATATTGAATTAAGAATTTTACGACCTTTTCAGCAATACCATGTGCGAATTTTACTTTCGATGTCAAAGACGACTTGCACCACATATTGATCGTCTTGTTTGCATTGGGAACGCGGACAAAATCGGACATTACAATCGCTACGATATAAGTAGACATTATAGGAGTGATGTCAAAGTGTGTCTGCATCATGCCATCTTGTTCTAAAAATTGCTGTTGTATTGGCATATTCGACAATACACCATACTTTTGATGATGCTTTACAGAAATGTTGAAGGTTGCTTTTAATGCTGGCTCGTCCCAACATGGAAATGTTCGTCTGGCACCATTCGGCTCAAAATGCGTTGCAGCTAACCATTTACTGTTTGACAAGTATATTATTAAATGATAGCAAATTTTTTACTTATGTCGACTAACATAAGAATTTAATAAACTTAATTACTATTTATTGTTATCTATCTTTAGTATAAATTTTGTTAAACGTAAAAATTGAAATGCCGCATAACTATCATTTTATTTAAAATTGAAGTTGCTCTTTTAAATATTACAATATGTAT
>NW_017259576.1:1901939-1904751 GCF_001594045.1 Atta colombica | reverse complement strand
TATATATATATATATATATATACAATAATTATATATAGGAGAGAATGTTCTAAATTGGATCGTGTTCCAAATAGGATCTTTTTAATTTAAACGAATATAGTTAAGATTTGCGTATTATTTATAATGTAAAGTCCTTATAAGATACCGAACATGTGACAGCAGTTTGACAGTTCTCTGTCATAACGTTCTTAGAATAGACGCAAATATGTATTTTTAGTTATCGTGCAAAAATTAAAAAAAAAAAATTTGTAAATCATTATTTAAAAGACGTTAAAAATTCGGAAGATAATGGATTTAAGATAATTAAAGAATATAGAATTCAAAAATATCAAGCGTTTGACATCACTTTGGCGATTTATTGTCAAATTTGTTCTAAAAGTTCGAAAGGATCCGTCCAAATCGGACCTCTCTTTGAGTGTCCAAATCGGACCTACAGTATAGTAGATAGCAACAGGCATTTGTCCATTGGATCTTGACGTTTTCCAAGAAATTGATTTCCTGCCCAGTTCAACAACTGATGGCCAATCGAACGTAGCGAGATAAAAGTAAATTTGGACGAAACACTGCAATTTATTTGTACACTTCCAAAAGCGCCTCCACGTAAAAATATCGGTCGGGACTGGAAAAGACAACTATTTTAACTGATGATGCTGCAATTGCTATATGATGAAACTGCTATAGAGAAAGCAACGAAATAAATGCATTAACAAAAAAAAAACGCAAACGAGACCAAGAAACACTAAAAAGCCAAGTAAGATAGCTAATTCATCAAAGAAAGAAGACTCGCAACCTGATCATAGTACTGATGATCGACCGATCAGATTTGATTCTCAGGAACACTAAATCAATAAAATATCATGAGTCATCAGACTCATATTAATTGAATTTTTTATTGATTTCAATTCTAATAATATAAAGCTGTCAGCAATTTTTTTATAAAATCTTTATCTTTAACTATCAAATTGCTTTTTGCTTAATTCTAACAAAAATAAATTAAAATCTTATAAATTTCTATCTAAAAGTCCATAAAAATAGGAGGATCCGATTTGGAACTATTGGTTCCAAATCGGATCCTCCTATTTTTATGGATTTTTAAATATTTTTCATTATAGTTCAACACAAGTGAGAGATACATCAAAATGATCTGAAGTAAAAATGAAAAGAATTAAATGATGTTTCCAATTTATCTTTGATTTTATGATCGGACTTTATTTACGTCTTGTAGAGAACAAAAACTGCAAATAATAATAATAATAAATAGGTCTGATTTAGATCATTCTCCTCTATATAATTATATTTTCTCTGAAGAGCTTCTGAAGTGTGGTAACAATAATAAAAATAAATAAAGATAGTAACAAAAAACTTTTTACGATGCAAATAATATATTTTTTATATTTTAATATTTATTATTACTTACGTATCGTTTCCTTTATCAATTGTGTACGGAAATTTTATAAAACCTCTTTGCCGAGATACAGGTAATAGATTACCAGAAAATTTCATGTTTAAGATATAAAGGCCAGGTAATAATACATTGTTAAAATTCAGTGTCAAAATGTTCGTTACATTATTATGAATATGTTTCATCGGTTTATAAACCGTATCTTTGTCATTAATCAATGTTGTCGCTGTTTTATTTATTTCTAAATCTCTCGAATGTAAGCTTATTTTTGACGATTTATAACGAATCTCGATATTGACATTGGATTCACCGTGAAAAGTAAAGTTGCCTTCTTCGAGATACGGTGTCAAATTAATGTTATAATGAATAGGTATCGTATTGTTGGGTAAACGATCAATAATTTCTAAATTATTATCGATGCAAGAAACCGTTCTTGAGATCAATATTACGTCAATATTTAATAACAATTTTAGGAATCTCATGATTTCGATTCTTTCTTTACTTATAATCTACAATTTTTCGTTAAATGTGAAATAAATATAATATTATATAAAGTTATTGTATCTAAAGTTATTGTAATTTAATGTTAATTTTTATATTAGGTGTACAATTTTGCTTCCGCCGTTTTTTTCCGAAATTCGAGACTTTATTGTAAAAAACTGATTATACATTTATGATTCAAAGTATTGTCCATCGCTGGCCACTACTTTCTCCCATCTTTCGGGTAGCGTACAAATTCCGTGTCGAAAAAACTGATCATCTTTTGAGGCTATCCACGAATCGATCCAATTTTTTATTTCTTCATAAGACCGGAAGTGTTGGTCAGCCAGGCCATGTGCCATTGATCGAAACAAGTGATAGTCAGAGGGAGCAACGTCTGGAGAATACGGCAGGTGGGGTAGGACTTCCCATTTCAACGTTTCCAAGTATGTCTTGACCATTTTCGCAACATGGGGTCGAGTATGCTGCAAAATCACTTTATCGTGTTTCTCGTTGTATTGCGGCCGTTTGTCTTTCAATGCTCGGCTCAAACGCATCAATTGCGTTCGATACCGATCGCCTACGATTGTTTCAATTGGTTTTAACAGTTCATAATACACTACGCCGAGCTGGTCCCACCAAATACAGAGCATGACCTTGGAGCCGTAAATATTCGGTTTGGTCGTCGACGTGGAAGCATAGCCGGGAACTCCCCATGATTTTCTGCGCTTGGGATTATCGTAATGAATCCATTTTTCGTCCCCAGTCACAATGCGATGCAGAAATCCCTTCCGTCTTTGCCTTTCAAGCAGCTGTTCACAAGCAAACAAACGCCGTTCAACATTTCTCGGCTTCAATTCGTACGGCACCCAATTTCCTTGCTTCTGAATCATTCCCATGGCTTTGAGGCGTTTTGAAATGGCTTGTTGA
>NW_017259576.1:1898974-1901812 GCF_001594045.1 Atta colombica | reverse complement strand
GTTATGTTGACAGATGCCCAAGTTTATTGTATGACGTCTATGATCTATTTATTTCGACCATCACTTATCGCTAAAGCCATCTATAGGAAAACGGCGGAAGCAAAGTTGTACACCTAATATCATATTAGAAAAAATGAAAATAATAATTTTTGCAACTTTTATTAATAGAATTATGTATAATATCTACTTTGGGAAAATTATGAATATTTTTTACATTTAATATTATAGATATAATATTTTAATGCGTAATTAATTAATCTTATTGTTCTTATTTCCATAGAATTGTCTCTTGAAAGAAACAAAATAAAAGAAATATATTTAATCTAAAAGATAATTTTAAACATTTAAATAATTTTTTTATATTTGACTCTATAGAATATTTGTTATCAAAAATAAAAAAACGTAAATACATAATGTCAATATGGAAAAGAATTATTCATGACTAGTTAGATCTCAAGTACTCTTGTATAATTCTGTGTGATTTTATATACTATGTAAGAGCAACGAATTATTAAATTGCTAGTCAATTTAACTCATATTACTGCGATAATTCAGTAAAGTTTCAAGATTGAAAACTTATTTCAATACGCAGTTTAAAAGATTACATACTTAGTATGTAAATTCACACAGAATTATACAATCATTATTATATAACCATTTATTCAAAGAATGAAAAGTTTAAATCAATTTCTTGTTTGGATTATTTGACTATTCTAACATATTTTTTGTCTAATATCTATTTAACGTTTATTAAGAATTTGTTAAGAAATAAAATTTTCTCAGAAATTATTAGATATCATTTTTTAAAATTATAGTTGCCATTTTTCTCGGTTTTCAAATAAATTCAAAAAGTAAAAGTAAGAAATAAATTAATTTTTAATTTATAAAACACATTATTAAAAAAATACAGTAAACGCATTTTAAAACTCTTAATGATCTATTATTTTTGTGTATGAGTGTTTTTCTTAATCCTTTTTTTGTATCATTTCTATAGAAATATTCCTCAAACACAGATACATGAAAGATTAAATATATGAAACAATTCAAATTATTTTTAGGAATGAAAATAAAAACCTTTTTTCATTTATATTAGATTGTTTCTATCTACTAATAATAATAATTTGATTTTTAATTAAATAAATATTTTTTTTTGTTTACAACTCTATCTGTATGAAGATTATTTTGAAATTATATTAAATATTTCGTTTTTTAATTTTCATTATTAATTGTAATATAATAAGGATAGAATATGTCGATTTATTTATAAAAAAAATATTAACTATAAAGATTCACAATTAATGAGTAGAAAATCTCGAAGAAATAAATTTAAATTTAGTCGTATTTTGTCTTTTAAAATTATTTGAATTATGTTTTATGTATTCTTTTTATAGAACGGGCAAGGGATAAATATGCATTAAATTATTATTTTTAACTTACAACTTACGTTGTATATTACCTTTGTGCAGATCAAAATACAATTGATTCGCAATAACTATAGTTGATTAATTATAGTTCTCAATCTTTTAATATTAGAAGCACGTCAGCGTAATTGTAATGTCGTCAGATCATCTTGCTATCTCGAAAGAGAATCCCGACTGAGCATGTACAATGTTTCTGATGCTGTAAATATGTCGTAAGGTCAATATAAAAGGTAAACTTTACCAAATTTGAACTGTCAATTTTTTGTCGATAACAAATATTGGGACTCAACGAATTATAAACAATTAAAAATAAGAAACTTTCCATAGAGAAATTATATAATGATGATAATTTATTAAATATTAAAAGTAAATTAATAAGATTATTTTCGACAGTATATCTTCAGTAGATCTTATTTTAATAGCAGAAATTTAATATTCAAGATTAAGTCCAAGAGACATAGTAGTGGCGCTAAAATTATAATATATATACATATAATGAGAATAGGAAAACTGATATATATTTTCAGATTTTTTGCAATATTTTTAACAATTAGAAATAATTGGTTCAAATAGTTAGAACAATTGAATAGAAAAATGTATTTAATAATAATTATGCTGTATGATTATAAAATAAAGATTTTGATTTTATAATCAAAATTTTTTTCCGAAAAATATATAATTAATTAAAAAATATATGCTGTTAAAATCGTCATATTATATTATAGAAGAGAAGAGAGAGAGAGGGAGAGAGAAAGACGAGATAGGGGGGGGGGGGGAATCTGATTAAAACTACAATAAAATAAATTCAGCCTAAATAACTTTCTATATCATAAAATTCGCGTTTAAAAAAAATACATAACTATTTACAATAATCAATAATTTATAATAATCAATATCTAATATATTGAGCATTGATACAATTAATTATTTATATTTTAAAATAGATTTAACTGTGAGAAAATAAAGAAGTATTTCCAGATTTTATAAAAACAGAATAAAATTTTGTGAAATGTCAAAAATTTCAGAAAATATTTTTATTGTTTTCAATTAAATATATCGTTTTTTTTAATTATTTTAATTATTTAATTATTTTTTCTAATGTTCAAGAACAGAACAGAATAATATACATATGTTATTTTTAAATTTATTAAATATATTCAATAAATGCATCTCATAAAATATTATAATTGTATAAAGACAGTTTTTGTCAATTTTTTAAAAAATATAATTGTTTACATATATCACATGGATGTCCAAACATCCATTGGCATTATCTTCTTTAATAAAGAAGAATTCAGAAAATTGGTGACATCAAGACTATACATTATATAATCTTTTAGATATTACAATCCAGTAAAACATTTTTCATATAAGAACACATAAATATTTACAATTATTTTATATAAAATAATAATTA
>NW_017259576.1:1891228-1898795 GCF_001594045.1 Atta colombica | reverse complement strand
ATTAAATCAATAAAACTTTTATATCATGGTGATTATTATTATTATTACTATTACTATTATTATTATTATTATTATTATTATTATTATTATTATAATACCGCTTTGTTATATTAATGGCATTCTAAAAATGTTTTTAAATAAAATTTTAATCTAATAACAGGCACAATTCGTAAGTATAATAAATTATCATACTTGTTATACATAATGTCTCTTTTTTTTTTTCATTAATCTCAGTTATTATACTTTTGTATTATATATTAAATATTATAGCTGCATCAAACAGATGGAATGTAATCTAATTTATATTAATAACTTTCTATAATATGTTTACACTAAGATCTCCTGTCACATAGAATACAATTATCTTCTACTGCAATATTCAATTATTGTGAACTGTTTTCATTTTTTTATGAAGAAACATATTTTCTCCATTGGAAAATACAGATACACATTGAATCTTAAATTATATAACAATTAAATATGTAAAGATTTTATATAGAAGATTTTTTATTAAGTGTATTACCCGAAATATTTGCATCTTCTTTAGAAATATAATTTTTTTAATAGACTTTGTTTACTTATGATTATATCAAAAGATTTTAAATCACTAATTACTATATAACCAATAACAAGTTTTAATTATATTTTGTTAGATAATTAAATATGTTGAACTTTGAAGATGCAATACTTATTAAGTAATAATGCCTATTACATTTGAACAAAATAACTATATTTGAAGAACAACAAATTGTTATAACTTATTTATTTACTTTTAGAAAGTTAAGTCCAAATAAAAATAATATGTAATTAATCTTCATTATACTATAATACTCTTTGTATTTGTAAGAAAAAACTTTTAATTGAGATATTAGGTGTAGTAAAAAGAAATCCATTATTTTTGCATGAAATTGAATGGAAAAATAAAGGATTTCTTTTTACTACACCTAATATTAAATATTGTTAAGAATTATTATATCTAAAGAATGTATTTGTATTTTAAATTAGACTTAAATCGCATGTCGGTGAAAATCCGATCAGCCTTATCATAAGAGGCAATATAAAATATACAAATAAACAAAAATTTGAATACATTTACACGATATATATCAAAGTGATAAAAAAATCCACTTAGCTGTTTTTTTGATAATCATCATAATATAAAAGCCGTATAATAAAAAATTAAAACATAAGAATCATCTTTTGCCTGTTTGCGTAATTTGTAAAACAAATTACTAGAAATTTTTATTATTAATTTGCGTCGAATTGCAATAAATTTTCAAAAACATTTATTCGTCAAAGCGCAAACTTATATCCACAACGCAGTTGGCATCATTCCTTCTACTGTTCCAGCAGCAGGTTTTAAATCTTCATTGCATAAAAAATTTAGTGGCAAATCGACTAAGTGTCCCTGAAAAAATATATATTTGATCAAACAATAAATCTATGCACAATCATTTAAAATGTTTCACACTTACCTTTATATTCTCCACCATTTCTTGCGCTAATAATGGATCAGATATAGAGAGAGATACTTTTTCTTGATACTGTTTCAATATAGCAAAATTAACTACTTTATCAGTGGGAATACAGTGAAATACTTCTTCATATATTTCCGTATTTTGTTTGCTTCTAGCGCACCATATGTCCTTGTAGAATGAGCTTATAATGATATCATCGATTTCGAAATCTTCTTTTGTATTCAATACTCCTAGATGTTCGCGGAATAATTGTTTTCTCAAAGAAGAAGCAAATTTACCACAAGGAAAAGGTATGTCATTCATACGTCCATCCTCAAACTCCTGATCCTGTTTTGCAAATATTATAGTATTGATTAAGTTGATATAAAAACGATATAATGATAAAAAAGACTTCTTGTTTTATAAACTATAAAGCAATACAATATAAATAAGACAAATAATGTAATATATACAAATTATAAATTTCAAAAAATTTATGTTTATGTATATATAATTTTAAAATAAAATAAGCTTAAAATATTATCAATGTTCTTATATATATATAAATAACATATTTTCATCATTATTAAAAAAAAAGAAAATTATTTAAATTTTAAACGATAGTTATTATTTAAAGTGTATTCATCACTGATAGAAGTGAATTGTCTATCTGATTAATTATTATTCATGTTATTGATATAAAAAAATATAATATGTCTTATCTTATCATACTATATTTATTTGAAATTATTAATAAATCTTTTGTACAGTAGTAAACAATTTTCATTAGTTATATATTAAAATCTTTATATTGAAGATATAGACATAATTTACATCACATATACTCACGTGAATTATTACGGCTATTTCGCTGTCCCTTGTAGCAATCATACTTCTATCATTTATATTAGCTGACCCACAAATTACTGTATTGTCATCTACTATCATTAGCTTACTATGAACATAGATAAGTTCCGTTATCATTGTACCATTTAACATAGAATGAGTCCTCAAGCCATGGAATGTGATATATTCGCTGGGATCTTTTACACCTGCCTCCAACAATTGATTTAGAATAGCATCTTTTCCCCTGTTATTTCATAAGAAAGAAATTTATGTGTGCCGCTTTTCTCTCAATTTATATTTAGTAGAATGATACCTTGATATAGAATTATAATTCCAATGAGTTATCGCTCGTAATGCTGTGCCGCTTGGTCCTCCAACTTCTCCTTCAAAACCCGGTAACAACGGCATTATGACAAATATTCTGAACACCGTGCCTTCCCTATGCGCTCTCAGGATTCTTTTCAATAATGTCTCACCAATTTGATTTTTTACGCCACCTTTGTCCATGGAGGCAAGTGTTATAAAAAATTGATTTTCTATGTATATATACCTACACATTTATTCAAGTTAACAAAATGCTACATGGAATTATGAAATATATGTACAAAATCTTACCTTTCTGCTTCACTAATCGCCTGGATATAAGCTTCCTGTATGCTCTGCTCTACAGTTTCTGAATCGAGAAAGCCAGCCGACCAAGAACTTACCGAACGCAGTACTTGACATTTAACGTTGTACTTGTTTGCCTCTTTAATGAATGGAGCGTAGCTCTTGCAGTCTTTGTATGATTTCGGTAATAAGTAAGGATAACATGAATTAAGATTTGCTTTTTCTAGCTGCAACAAATATCAGTTTTCAGCATCCTACTTGAGTATTTGAAATACATATATTATCAAAAATGTTATGTATACCTTGACAGCATTCCAACGTTGTATAAAATGTCTAGCTACGTCTCTAGCGGCAGCGTTTTGTACTAAAATTCCTATATCATGCCAGGGCATTCTAGGAGTAGTAGTTCTATCTACTAGATCCTGATAGGGCCTCTCAAGATCGTTAAAGTCTTTGACAATGAAGTTTGTGTAGTCTTTACCAAGCCATAATTTTGTTGTGGGTTGTAAATTGCAGATATAATCCACTGTATCTTCAGATAATGATAAATCTATATTTTCATCAGTATCCGCTTCATGAGAAGTGTATACCATGTTAATTAATTCCTGTCTTTTCACTCTCACAGTGTTCTTCATTTTATCGACAGTTGTTTTGGCAACATCGAACAAATTCTTCCTTTGCATTTCAGGTGTATTACACTTAACACTGTCTCCCTTTTCTTGCAGCATAAAAAGTGAATTATCCGTTGACAATGTTGATAACATTAAATCCTTTTGTGTTTTTTCATCCATCATCGGTCTTTAAATATGAAACGTCGTTATTTTTCGTTTTTAATTTTAATCCATATTTAACATTAATTAAGTACTACTTACAATAAAGGCATGGATCTCGTAGTAGCCATAGCGATAGTATTCGTTGCTATTGCTAATGATAATAGCACATGTGTTTTTGTACAGCCCAATACCTTTTTACTGCTAGTATTAGTTAATTTGTCTCTTGAGGGAATGTAAATACTCGATTGATGAATGGATTCTATAATTAACGCACTATTAGTTAATAAAAAATGAATACTAAAAAATTCACATGACATTTACCTAAATCTGTCAATCTGTGTTCGTTGTTATCCCATCTGCCATAACATAAATCAATGCCACCGAGAAATGCTAAAGATTGATCAATAACTACAATCTTTTCGTGATGAGCCCAAAGAAATACACCTGCCCTTGCGTGATCTGGATGTCTCAATACTTTTATATTTTCAGGACATTGTTCCACAAGTCTCTGTTTGCTATAGTAACTATTTATGCCTAAAGCGACTTCAATTTCTTTATATATTAATATAAATATTTTAACACCTTGAATCTGTAGAAAATATTTATAAGAGATGAGAGCATTCTTGTATACATTAAACAATCTTAAATAATTTCTCGTTTCTATTAATCAGTACATTTAATTAAAATCTGTAACATTTGTATGTTTTGATAAAAATGTTATTAAACTATGTAATATCATAACTATACTCACTGCTTTTCTTTGTAAAATTTTATCCAATCGCCAATAATCTCCATTAGATATTGGTCTTTTCATGTAAATTTCTGGTGAAAGCCACCAATCTGCGATAAAAATTTCTTCCTTGGCATTTTCCAATGCATCAGCTACAGCAGACATATAATCGGCTCCATCTACGAACCAAGTCGCTGATATAGGCGAACGATATGGAGTAAATGAGTTATGTGAATTCGTTTGTATAAAATCTTTGCCTGCAAAATTTAATCAATTAGGTATAGAATAGAGACATATACATTATATTTTTCAAGAAATTTTACCTTCTCTATTACTAACTTCTTGTATAAATTCCATCCATTCCTTAGCTTTTCGTTTTGTCCAACACTTGATAACTATATGTCTACTGAGATTGGTAATTTGCATACCGCTTCGTGAACCCGTAGCATATACTCCAAGACTGATCCCAAAGCCATTATCCATCAAAATAACAGATTTTATTCTTCCATCTTGAGGATTAAGATATGCAACGAAGGTTTCTTTAACAACAAGATGCCTCTTCTGCCATTTGCCACAAAGAGAAGTGCAGAGATAGTTGCACTTGATGCAGTGTCCGCATTTAAATAAGCCAAGAAAATTACATCTCGTTTTAGCACCTGATCCAGTCCGTTTCAAAATTGTACCTTCTTTTCCTTTCATCCCTAAGTCAGCCACAAAAGACAAATGTGATATATCCAAAAAATTGATCTGTAAATAAATGATGATGACATACCTCTTCAGATCAATCAATTGTGTTAAAAATTTACTTACAGTTTCAGAATGACGTCTGTAAATTTCTATGTTGAGTAAATTGCTTAGATAATCCTCTAGTTCCTTTCTTCTACGATTTAATTGCTCATAAGGCACTAGAATGTCGGGTTTATTAGGAAATCTATAAAAGTGATTCTGATTATATTTATCTAATTTTCTTATTGTGAATACAAATTATAATGTATAATTTTCATACCTTGGTAAAGCATTTCTTCTGCCCTTTTTCTCATCCGCAGTTCTATAATTTCTCAGGCTGTTCCTCCTCTCTCTATGGCTTTTTGTAGGAAAAGGTATATTCAAACTAGCACGATATATTTTCAATTGATTATGCAGATATTGAATATGTTTGTATCGCTTTTTAATAGTCCAAACAAAAGGTCCATGTCTAAATTCTATGGTATACAGATTTGGGTTCAAAGGATGCGTGGTCACACTACGTTCGTTATCTATGATGTTTACGTGCACTTCTTTACCAGGAATAAATACGTTGCGAGTTTGACTGTTAAACTTTGTCGATGTATTGTGTATAACGGTGAAAGGTATTACACCAGGAGTTTCTACCAATATAGGGGAAAAAACATAATATAAAATTGGAAACTATAAATCTGTTCTTTTTAGCTAAACTTCTTGCAAAATTCATCTTTCCTTTTTCTTTTCACACTGGAGAGAAAAAGAGAAAAGAGATAAGCTATACAAGAAGTTTAGCTAAAAAGAAAAACAGATTTATATAAAATAAAAGTATGAATATAAATTAAAAGTGCATATTCTTTTATAACATAAATTATAAGAGTAAATATATATATAAAACCACTGTTAACAGAAAAAAATAATATTAAGATCAAACAAAAGGCTGTTAGGAAATATGCAAGACATGTTACATAGAATATAAATTCATACCTTTATTATCTATGCATTCGGTGTCTTCTTTACGAATTCGTATTGTTTCGCCATTTTCGTCAACTGTTATTTCTAATGAATCAGGTACTTCTAAAGCGTCATCATACTCAGAATCTTGTGACATCGCACGGGTTATCCCTTGAGAAGCAATCTCAACCAATTCGATGGACATCTTTGGCAAGATTTCTGTAAAATTGGTATCTTACGATGGAATTAAATATAAACACACCTACCTATCATCAAAGACGCACAGTAGGTAATGTAAAAGTATTAAATATGGTCTTGATTATCAAGTTACCAGAGCAAGATAGGAGAAATTGAAAATAGCTTTATTCAATTGAAGATTAATAAAAAAGATAGTAAATATCTTAAGTGTATTGATAAAATACTAGATATCAATCATATATTGTAAAAATACCAGATAAGAAGAAAATACCAAAAATAAATAACTTTTTTTTCTTGAAGTTACTTGCGCAATGGTATTTCTTTCGAAAGAAAAAGCCACGTACTATACGTGATAATGCATGCTTATCTCTTTTTCCGATAATAAAAATGTTATTTACCTCGTTTTAAGCAAGGCACAATTCTAGCCTAAAAATGTCCAGTCTATCGAACATTATCGATATGTATCTTTCATCAGGTATTCACGCCAACTCACATAACAATGCATCAATGCATTGTAACAACTGTTGCCGCCTTGAGAATGATCGCGCGGTTCAAGCGATGATCTTCGTGATCGCTGTTGGCTAAACACGCCGATTATGTTACATTATGCGATGATCGGGCAACACGCGTTTAGTCATCGCGATGACCACATGGCCAGCTGTTTCAACTGCTCCAAACACGTACATCAGTTTCGTATACTGTCATCGAGTGACGTTACGCTTTATACGCTCTCTAACTGCGTTTCTCAAGGCCCTCACACCAGGGACTCGGTCCGAAAGAATATTTTCCTTACGGTTATTTAATTTAAAAAATGGAGTGAGAAAAACTATTTCAGTTTCGATTTTTTAATCAATGAAGAAAACAGGAACCATTTGTAACGAATCTTTTCAGTTTATGATTACGATTTTTCTACAATATTATATTTTTCATTTTTCTGTTTTTTATGTATCGTTATATTTTTATTCTAGCTATACGTATATAAGAAAAAAAATTGTTTAATAAAAATCACATAATTGAGAATATGGAAATATTTTATATTTTATTTTGACATACGTACATCGATATGAAATATAAAATATCTCGTAAACACATTCATTTTTTGAAAAATAAATGCTATATGTGTTATTTTTACATTAATTGATTCATCTCATTATTTTATGCATAAAAGTATTAAAGTACTTATAATTAGCAAAAAATAAATAGTACATTTACAAGAGTTATTTTTTCATTAAAAACAACAGAAATATTCTATGACCAAATCATATACATATATAAGAAAT
>NW_017259576.1:1882555-1889566 GCF_001594045.1 Atta colombica | reverse complement strand
TCTCTTTTTATATGAGACAGGAAAGAATGTATTCTTTCCCGATTGAAAAGTCGTCTTGACTCTAATCTCAATTCCTTTGTATTTTAATGAATGTTTTGCTATTGTCCTATGAAGAATTCGCGCTTTCGCTTTGATCTGAATGAATATAAAGAGAGACCATTACCGATGAGTCGAAGTATCGAGAAATTGTTCGACTTTTCACTTCTTTTAACAGTCGCATTTTCAAATAGAAGCGAAGTTATACTTCGCGTTGTCGTAATATACAATATTAACGCGAACAGGCACATCGCGAAAATAATTGGATCGCGCATGTCATTTTCTCGAGTTTTAACCAACTTTCAATGGAATATCGATCATACATTATCGACCTTCCTATAATGATCTACTTCTTTGCATGAATGTCAAAGAGAAAGCGATGTGTCGTGATGTGCTGCACAATTTTCTATCAGTTTTTATCGTACACTTTTGTATTTAATTACCTACATATTAACTGTACATATTTATCTCATTGATAGTGTTCAAATCAATTAATATAAGCCTTTTAGCCTTAGTCATACTTTCTATAGTCTTCTTTTTTTTCTTTCTCTTCTTTATGAATAATATTTTTCTAATCTATTTTATTTGTATCGTAAGGAGATATTTGAAATAAGCAGAAAAAATTCATTTCTTTAAAACTTTCTTCTTTGATATTGCGGAATTCTTGTTTAATTTTTATAACCATAATTATATGTGTGAGAATATATTTATAGATTATGCGAGAAATACTTCATCGAATAAAAATTTTAAATGAATAGACAACATATAGCATTATATTGTTAGAGAAATCCATATGCATCGATCTTATCTTTAGAGAAAATGATTACGTCTTATGTTAGTCAATAGTTTACTACTTTAATTACATATAAATTTAAGATTTGCTAAAAATTTGCAACCTATTCAGTAAACAACTTTTCATACATTAATATATATAAATATGTATAAATATTATACGTAAATATTCATAATATACACATAATAATATATGAAACATATTTATACATCTCTTTTTCTTTTGTAAAATTGTTTATTAGTGTAGTAGAAATAACAATAGTAATGTGAAAACAAAAAATAATTAAAGGGATAATTTTTGCATTGTTCATTTGAGAAAAAAAATAAGTTCGGAAAAATGTTAAAAAAATTGCTCATATATAATAAATTATAAATTAAAAATTGCTCATAATTATGCATAATTTTATATACATATAATTATACATAAGTAATTTTTTTACATTTCTTCAAAGTTGATTTTTTCTAAAATAAATAGTGAAAATTATCCTTGTAATTATTTTTAACATTTTCACATTACTATTGTTATTTCTATTACACTAAAAAGTAATTTTACAAAAAAAAGAAAGATGTATGAACATAATGGACATATTTCATATAAAATTATGTATGTTTATGAACATTTATGTATGTTTATACATATTTATACATATTCATGCATGAAAAATTTTTTAAATTTTGTAAGAACACATTTTTCTAAAATAAGAAAAAACATCTAATTTTTTATAAAAATGTTATACAAAATAAAAAGTATATTATTTCGATAAAATAACTTAGGATTGTATATTCTGAAAATATTATATTGTAATAGTTTAAGGAGGACTTTTATAAAGAAATTTAACACTGGCAACTATATATATAGTGATTAATTAGTTATTAAAAACATTTATTAATGACTTTAATATTCGAAATAAATAATTTTAATTACTACTTCTCAGAATTAAATTTCTGTAAGAAGAAATGCCAATATTTATTATTACATTATTATACAAATATTTAATTAGTATATTTTATTAATCAAATTTAAGTGAATTAATTACATTGGATATATTTTATAATGTCTCAGTTTATGTATATATGTAGGCATCTCCTTAAATATATATTTGCTAAATATCCTTGAAATTAAATTTTGTTACGTATATTTCTTATTTCGACATTACTTGTTTGCATTATCTCTCTGTCTGAATAATTAAATGAATACATAATTAATTATTTATTGCTTTTTTTTATAAACGCAATTCGTAAATCTATTAATTAACTTTTATTTCACCTCGATTTAACATTTCATATCCGAACGATTGCATGTCGAAAAAAGTTCAAGGCTGGCGCCAGGATACAAACAGCTGATTTTATTCTGTCATTTCACATCGTTAATTACAAAATACAATATTCATATTTATGATTTACAAGGAATATAATTTAGAATAATATATTTATGATATAAATATATTATTCTAAATTATATTCCTTGCATAATATTACTACTTTTTAAAATAAAATAAGAATTAATAAAATAAGAATTTAAACCATATATTTCTTATTCTAAATATTTCCGAGTGTTATCTGTTGTACATTAACATTTTTTTAAATTAATATTTATATACGTCACGATAAAATTAATTATTTATTTTATAATGTATAAACAAAATCGAAGAGTCGATCAATAATTGTAAATTTATTTTTCTCGCATTAAAATTATTGATAAAATACACGATGTTTGAATCGATTGGATAAAAAACTATATATTTTTATTATAAACTATTATATATTTTTATGATATATGTAATAATTTAAGAGACGCCATATTCTGTAGAGAGTTAGAGGCGAGAAATAATTATGTACAATAAACGAATTGCTTTATTTTTGTAGTATTCTTTTATTTTTAGTTTTTTCCTTAAAAACATAGTAGTTTTGTAATCATAAAACTTATAAAATATGCAATAAAGTAAAATTCCGATATACTGTCCGATACAGCACAATAGAAATGTAAAATAATTTCTGCAATAATATATAATTTTTCAGTTGTTAAATATCATCACAATGGTTTTTGACAGCTGAGAAATGTAACATTAAAAAAAACTCAAAAAATTATAATATATATCTTTTTCTTACTTATATTTAATTGGCATAATTGCTAAAAATGTAATTATGATTTAAAATTTTGCAAAAATATTATTAAGAAATTTATATCAAAATATTTTTGAATTGTAATTTAATATGGCTTAATAATCAGTTTTATTATTAACAACAAATGTAATAAATTTAAGTAAATAATTTAAATCGAATAAGAGAGAGACTGAATTCATTTGTAGAAATGAATTCATTTATATAAAAAAGAATTTATTTCGACTTTCTTCCGTATCATTTCATTTTATTTCATAACTCCCTGAGAAATTCTTTCTCTTTAATTCGTGGCTACAGACTTCTTTTCTTCTACTCTTCGACTACATTGAAACGAAGAATTTATTTCGACTTTCTTCCGTATTATTTCATTTTATTTCATAATTCCCTGAGAAATTCTTTCTCTTTAATTCGTGGCTACAGACTTCTTTTCTTCTACTCTTCGACTACATTGAAACGATGCATTCCATTATGAAACCCCATGCATTTGGGAGTTGATATTTTATTTCATGAAAAATGGTTCAAGGCTGTATTTGCGTTAAGCGATCTTGTTTCATGCACGAAGAATCAACTTCGATCTGCAGGCAAAAATTTATTCAGGATTTTTTGCATTACTTGTACGGTTTAAAATATCGACACACGAATTTATCGGTCGATTGATAATAATTATAGCAGCAATGAGTGCAGAAAAAGGAGTCCAGTGGGTTTTATTATGCGATATTCATGCAGAAAGTAAAGAAAAATCAGTTAACGATTGATCTGACAAAAATAATTATTGTCTGATAGTATCAAAATAAATTTTTGTATCTATTAAGATGCATATCCACACACACACACACACACACACACACACACACACACACACACACACACAAACACACACACACACACACACACACACAAACACATATCAAAGGAATATTCAGGAACTTGTTGTCTATTGTTATTTATTGTTGTTAGAGACAAACAATTTTAATAATTACACTGAAAAAAAAAGACAATTTTAATAAATATTTAGTTGAATACTGTCAACTAAATATTTATTAAAGATAAAGATATATTTATTTAATACAAGAAATGTTAATTTGATTTAATAATCATTTTTTTTATTGAACAAATATTTACTGTAAATAAATGTTTAGTTGACAGTATTGAACTAAATATTTATTAAAATTAACTGTATTTTTTTCTCAGTGTAAGAACAATTTTTTTTCACCGAATAAATTCAATTTGGAGGAACATTTTAGTTTTGCTCTATAATTCTAAATTTGCATAACGACAACCAATTCCAAACAGCATACATGTCCAAGATCGGGACATAGACATTTTAAAAACGTCAATAATAGTGAAACGTCAGTAATAGATTGAATGCTCAGTACATCCGTACTAATGCACATTAAAGCCACATAAATAGACGTAAAAATGTGTGTAAAATTTAATATAAATATAAAAACAGATTAAACCATGAAATCCTCAAAACATTTTATTGATGATAAGTAAAATTTGTATTTTATACCAATTCGAAATATTAGCTTTACTTTATACAGATTAAATAATATCAGAGAAATCAGAGGGCTTATTACGGTTCTTTAGACGAAGTGAAAATTACAAAAATGAGCAAACTCATTAGATGTTAATCAATAAAGTTAGAAATATTCTAGTAAATTCGATTACTTTCGTAATTTTCATCTCGTTTCAAGAACCATAATAAGCCCCCAGTATACAATAACTTTAATATGCATTAGGCACTATGTCCAATCAAATTTGCTATAAGACATCTTTTAAACAAATTTGAAAGACTTCTCGCAAAACACAAACTAATAGTAACGTTACATCAATATTATAATTTAATACTACTTAATAATATAACTGTTATGTACAACACGTGTTACATTACATTGATATTATTGAGTAGAAAATTATAATATTGATGTAATGTTGCTGTCAATTTATATTCTGTGACTTTGTAATGACATCTTTAGGACATATTATGCCTGTCGTTCATGTTTTCTCAAAGAAAGATTCAAGATCGTTACTTCGGAAGATCGTCGATCCTATCCGTTCACTTTTATGATTGTCCATCTATCGTTCTGGTCATTCGATATTTTTCACATTGGCGACAGTAACGGTAGTGATGGCGATGGCAATGGTGATAGGCAGCGGCAGCAGCGGTGGCAATTGCGACCGGTAACGATGGTGGTGGTGGTGACGCTGGCGGATGGTGGCGATCGTGTGGTGGTGGTCCCGCATTCTGGCGAAAGGGAAAATACTTGGTCGAGTGGCTCTTTTTTTTTTCTTTTTCCCCCCCGGCTGGCGAGCGGGATTTTTGACACGGCCGACGTCCGATCGTACTTGCATTTGTCTCGGAGTTCTCTATCCGATCGTCGTCCCCGAACAACGTTCCTCGTGCAACGAACGCGCGAAAAATCGGCGCATCCGAAAATGCGTCACGTGCCGTCTGAACGTCCCGTCTGACCCGTCTGACCTCGTCGTCTCACTATTGCGCGCGAATTCTGTGAACTCAACCGGATCTTTTCTCTTTTCTTTTTATCTTTTTCTTTCGGAGTGCCGCGTAGAGTTGAGTATCAAGTGCGAACTTTTACCTTGGTCGTTTCGAAATTTCGATCGAAGATTGTCGCTCGTTTTGTTTTCGACAGGAAACAGCCGCGCCAATTTATTTATTTCTCCGATTTGCTAAAATTTCTCTTTGGTTTTAATTCGCCATCGGAGAAAGTATTACGGATTGCCGGGGCGAATTGTGCTGTGGTGGCTCGGAAATGAGACATAGGATTAGACACGACTGAGCAGCTGCAAGGTGAGCGTGGAAATTCGAATTGTGTGCTCTTCTAATTGTATACCATGCAGAACTTCCGCGACAAGTGAATTTAGCTTTCGTATACAAATTTCCGTAAACACAGAAAAAATGATTTTTTTTATAAATTCAATTAAAATAAGTCTAAAAATGCACCATAAAAATAATTTATAAGAAACCCAATGCATAATGCAAAAAATTTAACATTCTATTCTTCCAATTTGAACGTTCTACATAGTCATATGGTTCAATAAAATTATTTTCAAATCATTTAGTTAAACTAATTTTTTTCTATATAGTAAGCAATTTTTTTTATTTACTATTGCTTACATTATTATATTATTGTCAATGTGATTGGCTTCCCATCGCTTAATACTTACGTTTTATTGCTTTACATTTCTTGCATGCTATAATATATAACCGACGATCATTTATTTTGATCCTTGTTAACCGATCGCGTGAAAATGAGATAATGGAGAAGCACGATATAATCGAAAGACTCATCCTTCAATTATATTCAAAAGCACATGTTTGCTTTTGATTGATAATTCATTGTTGTAATAATTACGACAATTTGTCGTTGTTATAATTCGTTCATTTGCGTTCGTCGCGGTTGATTCTCTCCAGAGATCGCAAGAAGTGGCCCAGAAGAACGAGCAGCATTAACAAACCGGACTCGGAATTAACTGACCGATACAACTCGGCAGACCACTTTCACGTGCGCAAATCGCCAGATGTACGACCTCCGTTTCTTACGTAAAACTCGGGCACCCGTGTAATCATAAACGACTGTTCAAATGTCAAAAATTTCTTATTTCCTTCGAACGTGTCATTTCTGTTGCAATTTCACTTGATGACATTTCATCTTTACAATCGGACACGAAACGAACGTTCGACTTTAGACAAAGTTAGTTTGTACTCTAGTACTTGATGATTTTATTAGCTCTCATTTGCAAAATGCACCGTAAAGAAAATGAGGATAATTGAATGTATCTTTTTAGAATAATTGTATGCCTTTCATAACTCATGCAGCATATTTGGTGTCGAATATTAAATATATACAAATTATTAACATACACATTTTACATAACTATATTAAGGCATGGCAAGAATTCTAATTAAATTATCGATTTTATTTCTTGTTTTGTAAAAATAGATTTATAAAGTTTGAAAGTTAGATAGTTCTAAATTAAAGCAAATCTAAATTTTAAAAAATATCTAAAATATCTAAAATTTAAAAAATATCTAAAATA
>NW_017259576.1:1872127-1882455 GCF_001594045.1 Atta colombica | reverse complement strand
TATATATATATATATACATAGTTGGTCGCATACTGAATTGTGCGTGTTACAAAATAACATTCTTGAAACAGCCGATACAGTACTGTCACTGATCGCGTATACGGCACGAAAAGAATTTACTTTCTATCGACGCAAGTACGAACAGTCTGTGAAAAATTAAAGCTGATATTTTGATTACGAAACCTACGTCACTTAGTTCTAGCATATAAACTTACCGCTTCTTTACCTTCATGTAAAAAAAAACGCAACCACAAATATTTGTTTTCATAAAACTATTCGACTCGTAACAAGCGTTGAGGCTATGTTCGAAGGAAATTTGCTCGGTTTCCACGTGCTATTTGCTATTAGCGAGTATCTTGGATATATAGGAGAAGTCATAACCGAGTAATCGTTTTGCACTTACCGTGGTATTACCGCAGAACTGAATGGAACAAATGAATCGTCAAATGTCTCGGAGCGATGGTAATTCATGCACTACAATCATCAAACCTTTCTTGATACTTGATCTTTCCCCTCTCGATCCTATGATGCTTCCATTCATTCATGATAAATGTGTATAAGAGAATGATTGTTATAATAAAATTTTGTTTTTTTTTTTTCATAGAAAAAAATGTATGTAAATACGTTAATAAAAAGTATATAAATAAGTCATAAATATTTTTAATATCTTGAAATGTGTAAAAAATGAAAATATTAATTAATTTGAATCATACTTTGTGTTCAATATCCAATGTAAAAATTTCACGTTAAACAACATTTTAAATACAGACTCAATTTTTACATAGTTTATAATAAAATTTTTTATTATGATATAACAAATTTGACATAACAAGAATTTTTCCTTTTTTCTTTTTTTTTTTTTTATCGAATATACTTTTGTGCAGTTTTCTATGCAACACAGAAACTTACAGCAACAGTATTGCAACGTTTGCAATATTACTTGACGATATTGCTGAATGTTACAATATTGCCGTAATATTTTAAGAATGATTTGTGCTATATAAGATTTAAAAGTTAATGAACCAGAATGTTTGCAAGGAAGGGACAGTATCGCCTGCGCTGCTTCGAAAATAACAGCGCAGTAGATAGAAACTCACAACCGGCAAGAGTAAAAGTAAATTTGAGCAACGCAGGCAATGCCGCCTTACATTTAATTCATATGTGTATCGACCCAAGTACACTCGGTGTGCACATTGGAAAGCTCATTTTCAATTCATATTAAAATTAAAAGTTTAAACTAATTATAAATATCACGATGCAACAAGATGTTACGTCATCTTTGTAAATAAAGTGACGGTTTATTTATTTTTATAAACGTTATAAAGACTATAAAAAACATTATAAAGACTATAAAAAAAATTAATTGGTATTATATTATTTTTATTATTAGTTTTTATTTATTAATTCAGTAATCTTTTAAAAACAGAATCAATTCAATAATATCTTATTGAAATAAAAGTTATCTGGAATAGTTATATAGAAATTTACACATATAAAAGTTACATCTGGAATGGTTATATAGAAATTTACATAACAATTGATGAATTTACACAATTATTTCTTAAGATATTAGGCATTTAGACTTAAAAATATGACAGTCAAAAGAAATGACAAACACAATAATGTAGCCTCGGACGTAACCAGAATATTTATAATAATTATAATTCTCGAATCAATACATCGGCAATTAATACGTTTCTAATTACGACATATTTTCATTAAAAACGTATTAATATTTAATATTTAATTTTCTGTAAATATATTCCGTATTCCGTTAGATTGTAATTTATAATGTCAAATTGTAGTTATTTTTAATCAAGTGAGTTATCTTTAATTTCTCAACTAGGTCGCCATCACTCCTATTCAATATACCGTCAATTTAATTAAAACAATGGATTAAACAATTTATTAACAGTAAATGTATTAATTTGACAAATTTAGTTAATTATTTATTAAATGCATTAAATTGCATTGAACGTTGTTTACTTGAAACTAATTACAAAAATAGATTAAATAGATTACATTTTGACATACATGAAAATTAAAAATAATAAAATGTTATTATATATATTATAATGTTATTATATATATTTAATTAAAGGGATTTGGTTAGGTACCATCGCTCCTTTAATATCTAATAGTGTAGAATTAGAATTTTCTAATGTTTTCCAAAATTCTAAAAAGAGTTTCTTGATATTTTTCAGAATGGCAAGGACATTTTTATTGAGCTTAATAGTGGCGTTGCTGCTGGTCTTCGCTCTTACTGAAGCTTCTCGCGGACAGACTAATCAGGTAATTTAGTATCAAAATATATAACTATAATTTACTTAATTTATTATATAAATGATGATACGTAAGAGATATAAAAAAATTTATCTTTTTAATTTAACATGTGTAATAAATAATTGTTTCAGAATTATATAATGACACATTATATAAATATATTGTTAATTATAGGATATTTTTTTATTAAAAGATTAATTTTAGATTTCAAAGCTAAATTTTAGAATTATTCAGAAAGGAAAAAGTTATTTATGTGTATACATTCATTATTAGATCCAGAAGGCGAATAAATGGTAATTTTAAATATAATACATCATCCTCTAAAGAATATATAATATATGAACTTCAATTTCCAACTCTGCATTACATGAAATACATTATGTAACGTAAAGCATTCGTGAAGCATTCTCGAATTAAAGACAGGGATTTAAAAGAGCATAATCATCTATAAATTAATGCACACAAAGTACACGTATGAAGAGACCAGTAAGATCCGCGTTCGCACGTGTTTTGTGTCAAGGATGCGCGTTTGATATCGGGCGTTTACGATATTGCAACGTGCGCGCATTGTTTTTTTCCTTTTTTTTTCACGAAGGCCGTCGACCCAGCGGAACGAGTAGATTCGTATTATTCGACTAAATCGCACGAGTGCAGTTGCACGCGGTGCATGATGCTCGGTAATTAGAAGCCGAGAAAGGAAGTAATTCCTTTATTAAATACGATTATTCGTATGTAACAACGAAAAAGAAAATCTTTGCGAATGACTTACGACGACATTTTGTTTCTTATTCGATTAAATCGCACATCACAATTTAATTTAAACATAATGTCGTCTTATATTGTTTCAATTGTACAGGATATCCTAAGATTTTACTTTGATGACAAATTCCTTGATTGATTTGTAATTTCCTTAATCAAAAAGAGATCTTAATAACTTCCGTGTTATTAAAGATTTAGGTCGAAGCTTCCAAGAAGTTTAATTAAAAAACAGAAACTTATTATTTACTTAAATTCAAAACTTACTTCGTTTAAATTTTAATTTGCAATAAAATTTTCTGATTTGGCGATAAAGATACACATTAACGAGTTGCGTCAAATAACAATCATCCTCTTAAAATTTTTTTAAAATTCGATATTACATTTGTGTCAATGAATTCATTATTGAAATTAAATTCAAGTGTAATCATTTAAACAAGTTGCTATAGAATAAGAATCATTTTTCAAAACTCTACAATAACATTCCTTTGAAATTTACATTGAATAATTATAATTTATACATTTAGAACGTGACGTTAATGAAAGCAACGATGTCACGCAAAAGAGAAATTAGAAATAGTTTGTGACTTGTCAACATCAATGAGTTATATGTCTTTCTTTCTCGATCGTATACTTGAATGTCCAGATTTCAGTTATTCGTTTTGCATTCGCCTATAATAATACGATTGCCAGGAAGATCTCGGACGCTTTCGCCGGCTCTTTCACCGTAAAAGTCGTTGAAGCGAGTTCGTGGCGTACAAGAATATATAAGTATAATCGTTCTTCCGATCAAATAATCTATTAAAAGAATTCAGATTAGCATATATTTTTGATTATATTATCATGAAGCTTGATCGTAAATATTAGTTAACACGTACATCGGAAATTACTAACAAGACTCAAAGCCATGAAGAGAACTTTCCCAACATTTCAGTTCGCGTGTTACTATAATATAACTTTTGTTAAATAATCTGGAAGAATGTAAGATTATTATTGTTTAATTTTTAATTTAAATGGAACATTAAAAATGCTTAGTATATAAAAAAGATATAGCGCTGCTTTATACAATGTATAATAATGATTGCGTAAGATAATAAATTATTATTATTAATCTTTCGTAACTTGAGAATATTATTTAATTATATAAAAATATTATAAAATTATAATAATTTTATGAGATCAAATTTAACTCGAGAGCTAAGAACATAACTTCACGAATTCTCTTTCTATCGCTCTTTAAATCGCTCTTTAATGTTTTATTTGAAAAAGATGAATATAAAGTACAGTATTTTCATCAAAATAAATATAAAACTATGAAATCAATAATTTTTATCATCTTTTTTAGTCTTTTCATGATTGAATATATTATATCTCGTATGTACATTAACTTCCTCACTTGATTGATTTTCGCATTAAGATGATCATTTGTTATCATTATTTATTAATCAATAGACATACGTAAACTGCCACGAATAATGCAATTGAAGCTTAAGCGAACGAATTCGACACGCATGAACTTCTTGCTTATTCCTTCATACTCAGTTTTATGCAACAATATTTGCGACAGAAATATACTTATATATGTGTGTATATATACGATAGAGGGAAACTTTTAGAAATTTTGTTGGAACAAATTTATTACAATTTTTTATAATATAATAATAATAAACTTATCAAAAAGATAATAATGATTAAGACTTAACATAAATATTTCTTATAATAATAATCTCCAGATTATTGTTCGTTATACTCTAATTCTAATAGAAACTGATCCTATTCTGTGCATTATCGTCGTCAGTAATATGATTGCAATTCTTATGTTTATCAAACGTAGCAACGAAGCATTTCACGCACCATTCTAGATATCGAGGCGGCATAGATATAGCATAGAGCACATATAAATGGAGTGAGAGGATAAGAAGGAAAAAAGAGATCGCAAGTTTGCATGGACCACGCCTAGTCGTGCGCCGTTCGCTTAGAGAACGATATATACCGCGTGATCAAAAATATCTGTCTCCCATGTGTTTGTCCTATTTTCGTAATGTTACAGTTTGATATAGTAATTATAGTAGAATATTATAAATAGAAATTAGAATATAGTTGAATATAATCGATTATAGAATGAAAGTCTATAATCGATAAAGCTCTATGTCGTCAATTCTTAAGAAGTTAATCACGATTTTAATTTAATGACTTATTTAAATAATCAAATTATTTAAAAATACTTTTCTCTTATTCGTTATATTTGCTATTATAGGCGAGTATAACTATTATTGAATATAATAACTACAAAGTAAAATATAATTAAATACAATAATGTTGTTAATTAATTATTTATCAATTGTGTCAAGTAAGTTGTATGTAATCACAATTTATTTAATTATTTACTTAATTTAATTATTCAAAAATATCTTTTCTCTTTATTTGCTTGTTTATAATTAAATATAGTAAGTAAAAGTAAAAGAATATAGTGGAATACAATTCATACAATTCATCAGTTCTTTTCTGACAATCGTCAAGTAGATTGTAATCATCTCTTTAATAGTCTAATTAATCAAGAAGTCAACAAAATGAATTTCGAAGGGAATTAATATTGTCGATGCTACCTGATCGTTAAGTTCAAGATTGGACAATTTTGTTTTCATTAGTATTCGCAATTACCTGCGCCTAGCGAGGCAACGCGTATTCCTTCGGTGAACGTAAGCGCGATGTTGATAATTATTCCGCTGTGTGCACCGATGATCATAATCTAATAGAAGCAAGAGCGAGATGATTTTCTTATAGATTTAATAACGCGTTACGTAAGACAAACATTTCTTATTCCAGGATAATTTTTTTTTATCATTGTGTAAGTGGCTCCTTACAAAGCGTCGTCAACATCTTTCATTTCATCATAATAATGGATAATTTATATAACGATATGAAGATCTCGCGATTTGTAAATCGTCCCGACGGAAATTGGCGCACAGTTCAAGGCGGACGCCTCTTACCACGTCATATATATAATGTCCTTAATTATTAATGTCAGGAATGTAGTTTAATAGATCATTCTTGAATTACACGGAGATGTATTCGGAATAACTAAAATAGCGCTAAGATCTATCGAAACTGATTCTTTGCATATTCGTTATAATTTAACATTACAATGAGATGCTATAGTTTCATCAAGTAGGTACACTCAAATAGAATTATCATGATCCTATTTGTTACTTATAAATTCATTTTTTAATAATAAATGACGTCATGACATCCTATAATATTATTACGATTTTGTACTTTACTTGAGTATTATTTTTTTATTTATCTCTCTAATATTTTATGATTTTATTATAACTAATAAAATTAAAAAATATATTACACTGAGTTTGCACGTCTTTTATACATAAACGAAAGTATTTAAAGTGTGAGAGTCATCAGTGAGAGTCAATTCGATTTTGTCGATTTCTCGAGCTTGTTTCTTGATCCGCTACTTCCGAATGAAGTATCAGAGCCACTGATTAACATAATCAATTCTACAAATGGATATAAGTCGCAAGGCTTACTTGCCTTCGTTTCTTTCTCGATAGATGGTTGGTGCGAGGCCTTTAATTAGAAAAGCAAATTACACAATATAGTAAAACGTTGCGATCGATATCTAACAAACGTTCGTATGTCGTAGTATCCTTTGGAAAGAACGCTTTATAATTTACCTTTATGATTAACAATCGACATTTCAGCACTGCTTTCGTTCAATCTCGAAGTGTGCTCGCGGTTGCGTATATCATATCACACTAAATACGCGCCTATGATGCTTTATTGCGCGTACAAGTACACAAACACACGCCGACAAGTGTACGTCGCAGACGGATATAGCACATTGCACAAGCATGCGCGAGTGCGATCTAAATCGAGTTTTCCATCGGAGAAAGCGCTTCTTCTGCATCGTTTATTTCACTAGACTTCCTGATTTATTTGCCATATCTCGTGCTCCCTGTCTCGTCTTTATTTACTCGAACAGCTTCGTCTAATGCGAAGAGATTAGGATGCACATCATTAATATACATATTGCAATCGAACTTTATTCGATAGTGTTACATGGTACTATACTAATTGGATGTTACGATATATTAATTACGCTAAGAACATAAGAGAAGCGAAAAAAAATGCTAATTATATTCTACAAAGTTAATGGAATGTCAGAAGTAACGTAAAACTTACCTAATTTTTCTATGAAAGAAAAGGGGAACAGAATTTTATATTAAAGATACCAAGTAAGAAATATCTGCACGATATATAATATTTTAAGAATAAAACTAATTTTAAGAATAAATTATTTCTTTTTATTTATACATAGATAAAATTATGGAGTAAATGATAATGTAGTATACTTGGTATTTTCTTAATTGTGTCAGCAATAATATATCGCATTGTTACGCGCGCATTAAACTCATTGTTAATAACTCATTTACACAAAGTTTCTGAAAACCTGCAATCACAATTGTAATGCGAAGTAATTGCAACGGTAAAATCATTCTCTTACACATTCTACCTGTAACATTCGAATAATGATACAATGTGATTCAAACTATCTTAATTAATTATGAGAACTGTATGTGTTTACTTATTGTTCACGGTATCAATTATCTGAGAAATAACACGAGAGAAACGAAAACTATTTCCTCATGGTATGACGCTTGGATTTATCTACAATATACGAATACGCGGCAGTAAATGTGCAAATACTTATAAATCTTTTGTTAAGAAGTTTCTTTTGTTCCCCTTCCTTGCGTGAATAACTTGCTGAAAAGTGGCAAATGTAAAAATTGGTGCACTTTATCGAACAGCATCGAAACTTGAGCTTTGATAGATTCTTTCTTTGTGGCGATTACGCAATATAAATCTTTTACACGTTATAAATAGGATTATAGGTTCAACTTTAACCTATCTAACAAGATTTAATTTTTTTTTCATGTCAATATGATTATTATAAGATTAACTGAATTTGAACTGAATGGAAAGTGCAGTCAGATAAAACGAAAGCAAAAAAGAAATAACAAAAGCTGACATAATTTTGTTAGAAAAGTTTGTTTTGTGATAATATAAGACGATATACCATGAATAATTTCAATTGTCATACCACGAGAAAGTATTCTTCATTCCTAAATAAGCGCAGTTTCTTTTGCGTCATTTCTCAGACAATTGAACTACGAACAATAAACGTTCGTTCTTACAAATCATTAAAATCGCTGATATTGCATTGAATTATTATTCGAATTTTTATCATAAAAGTTCAATTTTTTGGTGCCATGAATTTATAATCAATGACAAAAAATTTTTATGTATGCAATATGTTACATTTTGATCAAATAAATTATTACACAAGATGCTTATTGTTTTTGAAAGTTATAATATTTTACAGCTCTCTCTTTTTCTCGCGTTTTTTTTTCTTTTTCAATACACTAGAAACTTAAATGCTAAATCGGTTCTTATATTAAAAATTAATATTTTTCATTTGCGACTACTTAGCTTAAATATATGAAACTATCCATAAAATAAATTATACACGAAATAAGTTAAAACTTTTGATGTATAGCGTCTTTTGTCAATCATAAACAAAAAAATTATTATTATATTATTATCATATTTTGTAAATTTTTTTTGAAATATCTTAATATATATTTTTTTAAGATTGGATATCGATAAAGAATGTGCTTTCTCTTTTTTTTCAGATTTCCGATAATGATTTCCGCATTTTATAGATGAATGCATAAAATCGATGTTAATTTTTAAAGAGAACTGTAAAGAGGAGGACGCATAAATTAATTTGATCATGTGAATTCAAAATACATAATTATCCCGAAAGGTCAGAAATCGAAAGTATAGCATTAACTACCTATTCACGTAGTAACCTATTCACGTCGTTTACGCTGCTCAACTTTATGATGTTTGTATATGCCCGAATGTCCTTCAGCTATCATTCGATTTCACTTGTTAACGGGAAAAGTTGCTTTATATTGCATGCAACGTTTAAACTCTTAAGATTATTGCATTCAAGTGATTCATTTCGCATTTGCTTGCAAGTGCAAAAAGCTCTTTGATATTATTTAATCAAGTATCATTCAAGTGTATACATTTCTCTATATTAACATTTATTTAATGTCATACATTAATTATTAATATTATTGATTTTATAATATCTTTTGTTTATTAATTTATTAAAGCTATATATAAATGCAGGAAACTATCTATTTCAGATTTAAAATACATTTTTATACAGATTTAAAATACATTTTTACATCGCTCCATTGATAAGAAATTTTACTTGTGACACATGTAAAAAATTACCATTTAAATTGCAGTGTTTGAAAGCGATCGTGGTTTAAAATGACAGTTTTAAGAATTTATGACACTTTAAAGTATATATTATAATTGAATGTATAATGTGAACAAAAGTGAAATTATACATATTCTTTACTTTAATTAAAATATTGTTTAAATTTAGAATTTAAAAAATTTTCTACTAAAAAGATGCTAATTTTGATATGTGTTACTTTTTTTATCAATAGAGCGACGTAAAACATTTCAGAATCATCGAAAACTTAATTTTAAGAACATAAATTTAAAAAATTAATGCTTCTAGAAAAATTTTAGGTAGATTATAATTTGCTATAGTCAAAATAATAATTAGTATTAAATACCTTATATTAACTGTATATTTTTCATAAAAATTTTTAATTGTACAAAGAATACAATGTTCATCCAAGTTTAAACAAAGAATGAGATTTTATAACTTAATTGATTTTTGTAAATTGCAAAAATTCTATCATTTATTTATGTTTAAATGTACTGATTATTCTAGATAAGAACAAATTAAATATAAATTGCATTATAAATTTTTTGTCTTTCATTTTTTTATATTGCATAAAATAAAATGTATATATCTCTTTTTATAATAAATAATTTTTATAGTATTATAATCTTTAAAATGTTGACATTTTTAGATATATTTTTATTCAGTATACTTTATCCAAAGTATAAGTAGTGTAAAATATCCAAGAAAGAATAAAAGTTTGGGTGAAAGTAACGATAAGTAAAGTTCTGTTATATATTGTTTGAGTTGGGTCCGAGACCACACCCTGAAAATTGGCCCATTCGGACCAGTTTTTTTTAGGTCGCGCTTATGTATACTCTCATTACATATGCGTGACATAAATATATAAAATAAATAAGATAATGATTTGCAAAGCCTTCAAAGCGGAATCTAAAAACTTCCTATATTTGTCGCCCAAAAATGCTAAGTAGTTCAACTT
>NW_017259576.1:1859134-1872027 GCF_001594045.1 Atta colombica | reverse complement strand
ATATATATATAATTTTGATAATTACATAAAAAATGGAACATAAAACAAATCTATAAACTAAATAATTATTTGTACAATTCAAATTTATGAATTATTCCTTATCATTACTCTTTCTTGCTTTAATTGTAGATAACTAATAAATCCATTTAAAGTTAACTACGTGTAAAGTTAATAAGGAAACTGTAAATTATATCTCGGGAAAAAATATATGCAGGTATATACAAACAAAGACTGAATAAAAGCAGAGCAAGTAACAATATAATTCTCGCAATATAATTCTGAATTTTCGCAAGAAGGCAATACGTCGAAAGGTATGGAAGGTCATTTCATATGGAACTTGCTTGAATTAAACTTAGTCGAATATAATATTATCGATACAAATTCCATCGGGGTACAAGACAAGGACAATATGGCACCCAGACGTAAACGACCCTTTTGATCCGATGGTGTGGAAGCAGTCCACCTTCGCGGAGCGAAGCCGAGCCTCTCACCTGTTCAAAGAACTTTTCCAATATCCGCACGGTGTTACAAGCACCTATTTCGTAATAAATCGTCAGGCAGTCAGGCGATCCGAAAATTTTCTCGATTTCTACGCGTCATAACTGTATTAATTCGACTTTCTTTCGCGATTTGCATTATTTCCTTTTTACATGAATCGTCTCGGAATTCTCTACCCACTGTTCCTTTCTTTTCTTTATAATTTGTCGACAACACGTGCGTTCCTTTTCGAATAAATTATTTAATTACGCGTTATATAATCATTAAAAAATTTATGTTTCTTATTTTTAATTATATTTTAATATTTAGCATGAAAATCTTGCAATTCTTGGTCATGGCTTTCTCCTAAAAATATCTACATCATAAAGGCTTTTAAAGGCAGAAAAATACAAAAAAAAGAAAGATATTTGAGACACTGTTCTTTCACTTTTAATCCTTTCGTCCCTGAATGTAAATTTTTTCGCTAAATCGAGGATAATACACAAGTCTGCTATTTAATTTAATTCGAATTGATATTTTTTAGTAAAAAAAATAATGAAATTAATTGATGAGAGGGGTTTAGAGGAAGGTGGGATAGTGGAACATATGTATATGTATTAGGATTTTTATTTGGTTACCAACAGGTAAGAAAGTTGTTTTTTTTTTGGTAACTAAATGATTTGATAATCCTCTTATTCTTCATTTACATCCACTAAAGCCATCATATCAATTTGCACACTGATTTCCGAGTTCGTTCTCCAATTTTCTTTGTTTTGATTACGCGCAAATCTGATCGACTAGATTCGCGACAGTTTTTAACAGCATGCCTTGCGGAATACCATGGCGTGACGTGATACACCGACTTTTACTTTCAATATCGATAGCATGACGACTAAAAGACTTAGACAGATAGTAATGAAATTAGAACGCATATCGTGAATCGCACATAACGACCACAGCTGTTGTTCTAATGGATCATATTCTTTATTTCATGTGTAGAAATATAAAATATATTGAGATATTTCTGTCCATATGGATGATAAAAAAGAATTTTCTTGAGATTTAGGACTCTTGATTATTATTGTGAAAGATGAAGATCCGGAAATAAGTATTATTAGTTTTTTGGCATTAAAGAATCACCATCATTTAATATTTGTACACAGTAATATAAGAAATTTTATAATATTTTATGATAATATATTGCTATTCAAGCTTCTTATTGTATTATATTTTATATTTTGAATAATTAAACGATATAAGAATTAAGATTTTAAATAATCGTTCAATATGTTTATTTTAAATATTAGGTTGGGTCTCATTCTGGTAAAGTGAATTGCAATATTTTACGAAACATTAGCATTTAGCGATTAAAACACAAAATAAGCCGCAAATCATGTAGCTTCTTTGAAAAAAATATCCATGAATGCCTCAAAAATTTTATTTTATTTTTAATTTTCTACTATTGGTTTATTTAAATCTACAAACATTTATCGTTGAATATCTGGCTTTTTTATATCCAGATTAATTGATTAACTAAGAATTTGGAATATTTAAATTGTTAGAATTTTTTGAATTTGTAAATCTTTTCTACATTTTTTATTATTTATAATATATATATCACCTTTGAAATATATATCACCAAAAGCGATATCTCTGCACTCGCCAAATTTCTATGTATATCGTTGAGTCAATGGGTTATTAGTTAGATTTGTCCATAAATCGATTACGATTTTATCGATTCATTGTGAATTAATTTGATACGAAAAATTACAATAACTGCTTCATAAAATTCGATGGATTAAACGATATTGTCATCTTATTTGCATCTTGTGCAAACGTCTAATATTGAAAACAAGTTTGCAATTGCGAAGAAGAAGGAGAAAAATTTCAAATGAGGAGTGTGCACGCTAGAGTCGTTTTCCTTTAAGCATCAACAGGTCAATGTAGTCACGAGGATTTTAATGCCGCTTATTAACGCTAACGGTGAAGGTATAATCTGTGACGAATACGGCCTATTTGCCGTAACAACTGGAAATGCAATTAATTGTCAGGCATTATTGTCAACGATAACTGATCGATTGGATCTGTCAAAACCAGTTATTATTATTTGCGTTAATCCCAATTTCAGAAGATTCTCTTAATTGCATAATTGGTACTTTCCTGCGATTTCATTGGGTATGGTATCTTTGCAATCGGGTTGCCGTGTCTCTAAAACGTTTCTTTCTCTCGAAGTATACTTTTGATTAACGATCAATTCATTTCATCTTTTTCATATTAAAGCGCAGCAATCGTCTAACTATATATACATTAATCGAACAATTATAGCTTTTAATTGATCGATTATCGATCACATAAACGATACTTCTAAAATGCCTTCGGGCAGCTATTTATGTACTTTCTAAGCATTTAGCACACACATGCAGTAATCCGTTCTCATGAAAGTATTTTTGCCTTTTACTTCGCATTTATAATTAACGCTATTATCATCAATTATTTAACTAACATAAAAAAAGCATCTTGATAATTAGAGCATCTTCAGTAATTATATAATAATTGTACGGATTTTAATCGGGTTAATGTTTTGAAGTAATCATTAAAAACGTTCTGTTCCAGAAATTAACAAAATCTCTTTTTTTTTCAGGAACAAAAATTTGTAACATAAAAATAATGCAGTTAATTAATTAATAATAGTTTGACCCATTAGTAAAACGATGATAAAATTATTATAAATATGTAACTGCACATTTTCAGACGGATGGGCAGAAAATAATAAATCGCGGTACTGCGCGATACAACTCTAAATCAACGACGGAATCGAGTAGTCATTCTACACCGGAAACCAGGTTACCTCGCGATAAGAGTTCCCGTTCAGAAACAATTGCCAACTTAGAAAAGTATGAAACGCATTTTGCTAGAGAAAGTTCGATTAGACCGCGATCAAAATTAAAGCAATCACAAGCGGCAAATGATTCTACTACTACATCACGGACAAGTTCGAGGCATTTGAATACTAGTGTCGATAATTCACGGAATCGTCAAAAATCGCACGCCACACAGACTCTCAAAGAAGAAATAACGAGGGATGACAATAAAGAGAACGCGCCTGAGTCACGAACGCCGAAACGATTGACAGCTTCCCGAAGGACGTCTTCGGACGAATCCCTCATCTGGGTGGACAATATAAAGTTGGATCACGAAGTGTTCACCAAGTCGAATCATTTAAGATCAAGAACAGGAAGAAAGATTTCTGTGAATCACGGGAGAGAATCGAAAGGTGAAATAATTCCAACCAGAAAATCTCCGGAAAATGAAAATGTGGAGAAAGCTAAAAGTCCAAGGGAATCGGAAAAGGAAGAAGCACAATTAGAACATTTAAAGATCGAGAACGTTGCTCCGAAAGCGAACATATCAAAGAAAATAGATACGAAAAGCACGAACAATTCTGGCAGTCATAAAAATCAAACAAAAGATGTTCTGTTGTCGGGTTCCGAGAGTGTAAGAGTGAACGTCCCTCTGACGGACGGAAATGATGAAGTCAATCTTTTAACATCCGCCAATGTGTCCCCGAGACAAGCTTCAAGGTCGGACAGGGAAAAAGTAGAGAGCAACGATATCGTAAGATCGAACACAAAGAAAAATAGACAGTCTAGTCGATCGAAATCTCATAACAGATCCAAAACAAGGGATCCTAATCTCGAAACCGCGAATTCCGGAAGTACTTCCCGCCGAGGTTCTTCTAGATCCAGCAGTACGGAGATGAATAGACAATCCTCCAATTCTAGACACAGGTCTAGCTCGAAGAACCTCAATTCGAGAGGCCGTTCCACACATCAGTCGAGAGATACGGTCACGGCGGAAGCAAAAAATCTCGATAGACAGAGGAATATAGACACCGATTCTGAAACGAATGCAAACAGACGAACGGATACACGACGTAACGACAGACGAACGTCCGAAGGAAAGCGAAGGTCCAAGGATAACAAATCAAAAACGGAAGTCAAGGTAGACGAGCAAGATATCCGGGTGCAATCCAGAAGTCGGTCACGCGCAGCAATGAGCAATCTTGGTAATTTACAATTCAATCTTGAAACATTAATTAATATAGCATTAATTAATATAGCATTAACAATCTTTCTCAAGGAAGCAATAAACCGTCTCAAGAAGATATTATCTTCATTTATATAAAGATCACTTCAATTGCTTTTGATTATATTAGCGATCATTTAATAATAAAAAACTTTGAAATATTTGAATTAATTATTATAGTTTTCACAAAAATTCTCTACATAATTCAAATATTGTTTTAAAGAATCCATTCTTGAATTCAGAACTGATAACGAAAATGCAATATTTCTATATTACCATAATTTAAAAAATAATCACGTTTTTTTCAGATGTTACTACTACTTACGTTCCGAAAGTGACAATCGCCGAAACTATGACTGTTCCTTCTGTGAACACCGAGATTACGACATCCAGTTCTACAACAACGATAAGACCATCGACAACGATTCGAACGTCCACTTCGACTGAACGAGTTTCACGCAATAGAGGAAGAGATAGAGGAGAAAGTTCTCGAGCGATTAAACCCCCGAAGGAAGATTTTTTCAATCACGGTCTAGGTTTTCGTGGTCGAAAGACCTCAACAGAGGCATCATCCTCAATTGTTACAGAATCAAGGACCACTACGCCTAAAAGCGAAACGCAATTACGTGGTAATCCCGGATGGACTCTCAGACGTCGACCTGGTCACGTCAATCAAGATGCTCCTTTTTCTACATCTTCAACTACATCTTCAACTACACCAAGTAATCGAGATCAAATTAATGAAATTGTCTTGTCCACTGATTCACCGAGGAGCACCGAAACATTATCAACTAATGCCGGACGAAGAGGCACCAAAAGACCAAAAATAAAGGACGAGAGCGATATCGCATCGGGAGTTGCGGCGAAGAGCACGACAAGAGGCAGTAAAACTTTCAACAAATCCGAAAGCTTTGGTCTTCCCAAGGGAACAGAACCTGAGAGCGACAATTACCCTCCCGCATTTCGAGCTAGACTATCTCAATTGGTGAGTTTGAATTTATTTATATATAAAGAATTGCTTTCACCTTAACAAATTGTTTGCCTATTACGTTTATATTAATTCTTTCCAATGTTAGGAACATAAAATGTTTAGTTTTATCTTGAATCTTGATTAAAATGACAGATAATGATTAAAGTTTGCCTATTCGGAATACCTATAAAAATGAATAACATAAAAACAGATAGATATATTTTTTACATATTTATTTATTTGTTAAATTATCTCATCAGTTTAATTTCTACTTATAATTGTTTAAATTATTATATTGTTGTAAAGTTACAGTATTTATATTTAATATATATGTACCTATTTATCTAAAATTATTCTAATACGAGATAAATGTATTAAATATTTGAAATGCGTTTTCAAATATTTCACAATTCTATTTCTCAATGTTTTGAATTTTTATTGTGAAATCTTTATTGTTAATAACATTGCTGAAGAAATTAACAATAAAACAAGCACATTCAGTCAAAGAATACTTTCAGAAAAATTCTAATTCGAAATCTACTGAAGGAAAAAGTACAACTAGGACCAGTTTGCAGGTAAGATGGCATGCAGATCTCTCGATATATTTGCTAAATTAACTATTAATTTACTTTAATTCTTAACATATTAACGATTTATAACATATTCTATTAATGTGCATCTTATTTCTCTCAACTTAAGCCATTTGTAGGCAGTTAAATCTGTGGACGTTAAAAATATTGCATCTTTAGCATGAAATAGCTAATCTTTTGAATCTTTATCAAACAATTAACATGTACACCTACATCAATACACGCGTAAAGGGAGAGTAATACGGTAGAAATAAAATTAATTAATACGGTGGTGACTTTCCTCGTCGACGTGTATAAATTTTATACATTTATAATTGTAAAGCTAAAAAAATGCCCCACGTAGGAACATTCAAAGGAACACACATTACGACGGCATATACGATCCAGCACGAAAATGATGCATGTATCAGAAAAAAACGAAACTGTGGAAAATGTGTTTGCGACAGACGTAGTCTTGCACGTCTCTTCTCCCACGAATCCCTTAACTTCGATACTCGACCCAGATACGCGACAAGTAAGAACATAGCGGTAGTTTGGTCAGAACTTTAATGGCAATTTGGGATTGCGCACTAATCCGGTTGAGAAATCGCTTTATCATTCCCATCCACGCTCCGGAGATTTTCGCTTCCTTAAATTTTTTAAACACTACTCAACATTAACTAGAAATAACATCAATATTATAATTTCGTATTCAACAATATAAATGGTGTTAAAAACACATGGTTACATATTCTCTAGATTATTTGGAGTGAAATCTCACTCTAAAGAGTGATAATTGAGTCAGTTTTGAGAAAGAGTTCAATGGTTCGATTTTCAATCTTTATAAGAGTCAGATTTCACTCTTCAGAGTAAAATTCACTAAAAGTTTTAAAAAGTAGCAATTACAATGTTGAGTACGAAATTCTAATATCGATATTAAATTACTTTTAGTTGATATCAACTGAGCAGGTATCTTTATTAGGAAAAATATCAACTTTAAAATATATTTCCTTACCATGTATTTATTTCCAGTTTTTGGATACAAAAATTAAAATTTTGATCTGATTTCATTTTTTATCAAGGAGTACATTGCGAAAAAAGATCCGTTTCTTACGATCGTCAATCGTTGAACGCGACTGCTTTTCGAGATCACTATAACCGGGGTATTAAATCTTGAAGAATTATAGTATGAAATGAGGAATGGTGTATTGGTTGTTACAAACGTAAACTTACGTTAAAAATTTTAATGCATCATTAAGAACCAATCAGAACTGGACAATGATGCATTATTAATATTATGACTGGCATTGCCAGTGAAGCTTACTTGGTGATCGGTGGTGGTAAAAACGTGACAGAAACAGTTACGATTTTGAAGAATCTACTCTTCAAAGCTTTCGCCGGAAACCGTTTGAGATGCGTTTTGCAAAAGCTTTAAAAACGTGGCGACAATAAACATCCAAATAAGACTGGATTTGAACGCTATCGTGACGCAAGGAGTGGCGAATCCTCGACAAGAAGTTCTCTCAAGATATATCAATTGCAAAAAGGTCGCAGAATAGCCTCAAATCTTTCATTATAATCTTTCGCTGATCTTTTCGATTGCAATCCTAGTTTTACTTTCAAGTATCTTTGATGAAACGATCGGGAATGAAAGATGAATAGATGTCTATTATTGATGAGTAATAAATGAATTGGTTTCGAGATTTTGCAAACTGACTTTGATATAATCAATCTGTCTCTTTCTTTTTACATTGTCAGTTTATCGAGGAGAGAAAGTATATTTGTAGATAGCTCATTGCAGCAAATAAAGTAATGACTATGTTATTATTCAAACAGATAATTGACTTTAATTTGATGTGCTGTGAAAGTTTATTATTAGGTTTGTTAATTAGAGTACTAAACAGGATACTAAGTAGAGTACTAGTTATCTTCAGTTGTTTTTTTGCAAAATGAAAAAGTATTTAAAGCAACGTCGTAATGCTTTAACAACTAAATAAAATTGTAAATATGTCACGGTATATAACATTTTTTTAATCTCCTTTGTCTTATACTCAGCTTTTTATAAGAATATTTTGCTGTCTAATGGAAAAAAGTGAAGGAGACCGATACACTGGTAATAGAAAAAAAAAGAATTAGAAAGGAAATTTAATGATTGTGCCCTATGAACTGTGTATCTATTATTTGCTAGAAGTACGGAAGCAAATAGTTTAAAAAATGATACATAATTGCAGTATAATTGCTTATTAGAAGGATACATTCAATTAAAGACAAGTGAAAGAGCACAATTGCTCACTTATAAATAACAGTTTGAAATATCGGTTATTTATTGTAATACAAATCATTATAAACTTATATATTATATAGAATTAAATTTTTTCTTGAATTACATGCTAAAAAAATCTGATTTAATTTAATATAAATATTTGTAAATACTGTATATATAAAGTAGACTTGCAAATAGAAATATAATGTAGAAAGGTGGCTTATATTTTTCCAAAAAATTATATAATTATATCATTTTTAATTACATTAGAAGAAGTATGTTTTTACAAATAAATGATATGTTGATAGCAATAGTATATCAATAATTCGCTAAATTTCATGCTTAATGTATGTTTGTGTTTTCTCAAATGTTTTCTTTTATTGCATACTTTTGTAGATGGTTTTGCTTACTCATTACATTACACATATTATGTTATCTTGCTTTGCAAAGTGTAAAATATTCTTATTTAGGTTGTAGTTTTGACGAGAACGATTAAAATTTCAGTCCACGCCAACGAAATCTTGGTTCGGGTTCTTTAGCCAACTGGTTGCATGGATCGTCTTCCTTCTTCAGTTCATCAGACTTCTATTCCTCCTTTAAAAAATAAAGGATGGATGTAGCTCTCCTTAGATGATCTATATATTAGTTTTTTATAATCATATAAAAAGAGAATAATACGTTTCCACGAGTGAATTTTGCAAACAGTCTTGAGAACATTGCTTCGAGTCGAGGAAGACGAACGCCTTGTACGAGATCGCCGTACTAACAGAATTTACTTCTGAGCTTTCGGCAGGTTGCTTACGAACGCTTGGCGATTTTCGTCGCGTCCTTAAAATGGAGCTCTTTAAACGACCTTTTCAGGCTACAAAACCGAACTTGACGAGTCTATTCTCCGAAAGATCCAAGCTGAAACTGGAGTTAGCCAGAAGATTAATCAAACCCGAACTGAATGTTGACGAGAACGATTTTGATGTAACGACGGCCGCTTATTCCGGTAAATCAAAAGCGAAAGAAGTTTCGACGATCAGCGAAAGCAGAAACATAGAGAAAACAACAAAAGCGACCAGTAAGCTCATTGGTACTCGTGCCACACATGGAAGTTCGACAATTGCGAGTGCGCCGAAAGAAAAATCTACCGTAAGAGGCAGATGGAAAATCTTAGAGACCAGAAAATCAACAAAAGATCGAAATGTCAAATCTTCACTTAGATCACCCGCCGGTACGACTAAAAAAATTCAAGTGACTTCTGAAAGAGCATCTTCGTTCATCGAAAAAACATCGTCGAGGAACGTTACAGAACTTAACGCTATACCACGTTTAATTACGGTTTCACATCGCGGTGCCGTTCCCATAGAAGGAACGGCCGCAACGACTGTTGATACGACAAAAGTCCGATCCCTGACGAACAGCATGGCATTACAGGACGAAGTGTCAACGTTGACGAATATGGTGAAAGCTATAGAGGAAAATACCATCATTACAACTGTCGAACCGCTGAAGTCAGATAAAACATTCATTGAAACTATTACTGCAACATCAGATGCTGTTACTGATGCATCAACAGAATCTAAAGTCCTCACGGAATTCCCTCAAGAAGTTACACTATCACCAACTGTTATCACGGCAAATGATATACTTTCGTCATCCACATTATCAACATTAGAAAAAATATATCCCGTTTATATTCCGAATGCGAACGATTTGTTAAGTGATAAAGAAAAGACGATAATCCTAAACGATTCGAATAAGGGCAGTGTTCGATCTCGTTATACAAGTCAGGAGCAACCGGACAAGGTAACAGTTTCTATGGTGACATCGAGAACCATCGGACCCACTAGTAGGTACATCCGGAAGAAATCTGGTGTTTTCACGCCATACGATTCCATTCCCAAGACATCCAATACGGAAGCGACACTTACGCAGACGAAGCGACGAGAATTCCGTCCGCGAACATCGACTTACAGGAGGCATTCCGAGGTGCCAACCAGCCAGTTGGTGATTCAGCCGCCAACGACGGTCGAGCAGACGACCGCCGGCGTAGCTATCACCCCAAAGCCGACCAAGTATCACGCTCAAGTTGAACCGAGCACACGATCTTTATCCTTTTCACGATCTTCACCCGATCCATTAGTCAGCGTGAGGATTGACACCTCAAACGATACCATCTCGCGAGTATCCGGTATCGCTGGAAGCAGCAATGGTAATAGCGGCAATTCCAACATCTTCAACCCCACTAGGAGCACGTATCTCACTGCGAATACCACCACACTGCTGGAACAACTACGAAGCACCGTGGCACCGCTCTTGAACAACTTAGGTGACAAGACTCCCATCTTCTCCGGAGCTTATTCTAATGTGAATACAGGGGTGAGTGATTAAATGATTTTCGAAAAACCTTTTATTTTCTGTCTGATATAAAATTAAATTAATACGTGGATCTTAATTTTATATCTATAATTGAAAAAATAATTTCAATGTATCTTATATTTTTATATATTTAAGCAGAAAAGTGTTCATTTCTAGTGAAATATTTCTTTTTTATTTTGAAAATATGTTGTAACTTTTATACTTAAGAAAAAATATATTACAATACAATATGTAATTTTTTCTACATATAGAATTCAGCTCCCAGGATAACACCTAACGGTTCCCCGCCGAGATTCAGCGCGAGATACAAAGGAGCAGAATTGCTTGTAAGAAAACCATCCGTTGGTCAAGCTGTGGTACCATCGATCACAACGTCATCGACTACGGCTTCAACATTAATAGAGGTAAGACTTTTGAAGATTTTGGAAAAAATTTTGTAAGGAAACATCATTGAGGAGAGATGAACCTTTTTTTGTTTAATTAATGCACATTGTATAATCACCTTTCAATTATAATACATAATGTTGTGTACTCAGTCGAATAGAAAGCGATAATTCATAAACTTGTTAGCTTTAATTTTACGTTTTAATAGCATCGATTCGCGTCGACGATATTCTTATTTCATGATATAGTATTTCTTGTTATTTTATGGTTTTAATATATATATATATATATATATATGTTTATCATAAATATTTCGTGTTACACATGTTTTTTGTGAATATCTCGCGTTATACATATGATATATTTGTAGAAAAAAACCCTTTTTTAAAAACAATAATGACGATACTACGAATTTACAGTAATATATTATATGTTTTTTTATACATGTATGACTGAATATTACATTTGACTTTGTTATTATTTCAAGACAAACTTCTAATATTTTATGTATATGTGTATATGTATCTAATACTATCCCTAATAACACACTTTATCTGGACTACATCCTGGGGATGTTCTTAGGATATTCAAAGAATATACGGACGTTCTCAGGACGTCCCAAGATCTGTGTTGTTAGGGATGCTACGCTACTCTATTGTGAAGTGTACTTTTCACATATAATCTAATAAGTTTTAATAATCGTAATATAAAAAATAATCGCGGAAGAAAGATCCAGGTAAGGCAGTATGCAAGCCGTACGCATTAATGGTTCCCTTCAGAAGAAATTACGTGAGGTAATTTTCTGTGCTTAAAAGGTGTTCCCTACGAAGGTACCGGAGGATTCCGAAGCAGTTGCACCGCCGTCGTGGACCAACTCTATCACCTCAACCCCATCAAGCAATTTCGTACTTATTCATATCGATGCAAACAATCTGCGTTAATTTGACTACCCTTTGATCATAATAAGAAATCATTTCAATTCGTCATATTCTTTTTATTTTTTTTATCTCTTTTAGCGAATAGCCGAAGTATAACAACTGTCGTACGAGTTACAAATGCATCTTTTTAAAATTGTATTAACAATAGTCTTAATTGATTTAGTTTATGTTCATTTGTGAATATCAACGCACTAAAAAGGGCACATTTCTTTCGCTTCGAAAGAGCACATTAGCACAAATATAATCATTGCATAAACGATCTACTGGGATTAAGGTCGATTTATAAAGATCATTAAATATCACGTTCTAACACTTAGGAGAAGGATTTCGTCTCGAAAGATTAGAAGGATGACTTATTAACTTCGAGGAAGATTAATACACGGTCATCGATTCATGTCACGTTATCTCATAACACTCACGAATCACACACTATATACATATATGCAAATATTTGTACCATACAATTTTATATTTTTTAATAATAAATGTATTAATTTTTTTGCACGCGATTAGCAATTGTTTGTTCTTAACCATGTAGAGTTAAAATCTGCAAATATATATTTGTTATGAAAAAAGTATAAATTTCTTTTAAAGAAAAAAGAAAACAATAAATATATTTTTAATTTAATTCTTATTGTATGTTAATGTATTTACAAACGTAACAGAGAATTGTGACTGAATTAGAAAGTAGTGTTGAGTCGTTTTGAGCACACACGTGATATTTTTCTATAACACTCCTTAACTTACATCGATTTATGTGAAAATAAATTTGTTTAAATATATATACAATGCAAAAAGGTAAACAACATTTACGGGCTCCAATAATAACTGCAAGAACT
>NW_017259576.1:1842837-1859034 GCF_001594045.1 Atta colombica | reverse complement strand
TGCAAAATATTTTTTATTATTTTTAATAAAATATCGGAAACATATCACAGCCTTTCGATTCTTTGATAACATTGAAAATACATGCATCTCTGTGATTCTTCAGTTGTTTTCGATTACATTGATTTTTTATAATGTAATATAAATAAATTTTTGTACTTTACTATATAATCAAAGAATTGTCAACGTATTTATAATAAATCCAGATATTCGTTTCACTGTTTATTTCAACATTTATCATCCATCTATCATATTGCATCTCTATCCGTAATTTAATATTTTATCTCGCTATTGTATTCTAAATTCAAGAGTCATCGAATGCACATACAATCTATCTTGATTCTATAAAGACATTTTGCATGCTCCATCTCATTAAGAAAAATATCGCTCTTGGACAGCGAGAAGTGAAAGTATATATATTCATGTATATAGAGATATATGTATAGTGAGCATTCTATATTTTCTATCTCTCATTGTAGCACATAATAAAATAAGAACGATACAAAATATAAATGGAAGAAGAATATGTCTCCATTAATCATCTTTTATTATCAATATATTTCACTTTTCTATTAATTTATTTCGGAATTATTCTATTTTAAATATATATCTTAATATATATTTTTACACAAATTTTTTTCTTATAAAATATTTTAAAATCATCGAAGCAATTATTCAGAATTGGATTAATTTCACGTGATAATTTTCACAACGTGGACAACTCTAGCACTTCGCACGTGCCATGAACGTTTGTTTTTGAGGCTTCCATCAGGCAATCGTGCGAGAAATTGTTAATGCAATACTTCCGTAATAATGTAATAGCGAAAGTTCGTCAGTGGAGGTCTCTGTAGACACAAGGTAAGAGCCGGTATCCTAAAGATATCCTAAAGAAGAGAAAAAAGTATCGGAGACGAGAGAGGAAACTAGTCTCCCCGCTGTTAATATCTTTAATTTTAAGAACAAGTTCCAAGTCACAGTTATTACATCAAGACTTTATCGGCAATAATTCTCCTTCCTCTTGCACTAGTTTGTGTATAAAGATGGTGTATGCTCACGTGTTTTCTCAAATTAGTCCTATATTAGTCGCAAGCTTGTTGCGATAGTTAATCTAATAAGCATCAATTTTTAAATTGACTCTTTAGATTGGCTGTCAAAAGTTTGCGATCGATTTGAGACTGATGCCACATATAACGTCTATTTGTATAATTGTATGTATTTGTCATAAAAATGTTTAGCTATATATTAGGCCATAAAAATATTTTCATCAAATAACACGCTATAAAATAATCGCTAATATGAAATATTGTATATATTACAATAATTGCGTTGTATTCATTTGAGTGCACATTTGTAAATGCATATCTGTAAATAGAACAACTAAAACGTATTAACTCTTAAACGCGCAAACTACTATTGTTATTCATGCTGTGATTAGCATTTCTATAAGCTTGAATTAAGCTCACGCCAAAGCTAGACGCGCTTAAGGGTTGAAACGCCGCCCTCGACATGTAGATTACGCGTGTTACAAAAAGCCTTCTGTTAACCGACTTTCGTTTATACTCGACTACTTTGTCACCGTAATTGCACCAAAGTGTGTACAGCACTCGCACGCACCGAATTTCTGATTGCAGAATTCCGGTTCGGCACCACCCGTTGCCATCAACAGCCCCGGCGAGCCGAGATTCATCACTTTTTATCAGGCGTTAGAGTCGGCTAGCATAAGAAATGAAAATTTGGGCGCGGAAGACGTGTCTCAACGGCAAAGACTAACTGGCGTGGTAACGAAGGTAGACCCTAACGCTACTGTACCTAACGGCGCCAGTAACGATATTGCTAACAACAATGACACCATCGCTCCATCAATCACCGCGACTACTATTACTACATCCTCCCCAGATATCACTACCGTAGACACTACCACTGCCGTAGAGTCGACAAACAATTCGCTCGCTTTGATATTAGGTGCCGAGAATAGTACCGATGGTAGCCCGGAAACCATCACGACAGTACAAACCCCCGCAAATCCGGACACAAATAGAGGAGAAACGACTCCAGTCCCCACCTCGGAAACGCTCGGGACCACCGTCCCTGTTAACACGATATCGAATACATCACCAACCATCACTACTGAAACTGCCACGTCGATAAGCACCGCCGATATAACTTTAGCAACAGAATCCTCCACAGAATCTGTTCCTAACGATGTTCAATCCACTGAACTGAGCACCAAAACCACGGAAGCAGTAACGCTACCCATCATTGAAATGGTGAACGCAAGAGTATCCATGCCAGCTTCTCAAAATCTGCAAACTGCAAATACATCGGATACAACAATACCACCCCCAATTATCAAAAGTGTTACCGTGATGCGCTTACCACCGGAAGCGATGACTATACTCACGATGAATGACATATCGGAGAGTATTGAGATGAATACCGTGCAACAATCTGAGGAAACAACGCCTCGCCTAATAGAAACGACCACCATAATCGAGAATATAGAAACAAATACCATACAACAGTCTGATACGATGAATCCGTCTCAAACAACGGAAATTACGAGCACTGCTGAGCCAACTACGACTGAAGAGATTTCGAATGACGTAATCGAAATTCGTACGACAGTGGTACCCGCTTTCTCAACTACATACCGCACACGATTAGTCGATTACGCACAAGATATTCTATCACTTTTATCACAAAAGGGGATTACGACGATTAACACACCGATCCAAAAACCTATCGCTACGACAACTGTCTCTCCCGAATTGTCCAATGCGATACCGGATTCGTCGTCAACAAATACAGAGAGCCTGGCGCAACCGGAAGAAACGACTACCATACGGATAGCCGGACAGGGTATCGATGAAACGACGGAGTCGTTCGATGTAGAATTCGTGTCGATCACGACGGACGGATCAGAAGAGACCAATACAAATACTATGCTTCAGAGTCAATCTAACGACCAAGGGATAAATGCACAGAATACACTGGATTCGAATACAGCAACAGAACAAACATTTTCGAGTACCGTAGGCAACGAGCGCAACACAGCATCAGATCCCGAATCGACAACGACAACTCAAGATGCGCGAGTTTCAATGATAGATGGAGAAATTGTGACCACCACAATGATACCGACCTCGCAACTCGTTGAGTCCGTTACGGAGATCGATTTCCGATCATCTAATGATACGTTACTCGCTGAGCTAATGACTATCGCGAAGACTCTCTTCACGGAAGCGATGAACGACACGCGACAGTTGGGTCAAACTGACGGCACGGTAGGAAACGATAGAAATCGAACCATGTTCGTGTTGAATGTCACATCAGAAGCTACCACTGCACCTTCCGAACTTTCGAAATCTTTAGAAAACACTACCGAACCTATAGACGTCACAACACTCATTGATTTATTCGGAAATGAAAGAAGAGATAATTCTACCCGCGGCCCTGTTGTAGGATCGAATATTTTGTTAGTGGAATCTAACGTGCAATCCACTAATGTAGGTGATGTTACCACAATGTCCCTTTCGCAGATGAAGACCGGAATATCAAATATCACTACGGTTACGGCCAGCATGAGCTCTGAACTAATTACTAATACGCCTGACTCACAATTATCTAATCCAATTGAATCATCCAGTAACAATACTGAACAACAAACTATTACGACAGTTTCAAATAACGAGACTCAGTTGTTGAATCGGTTATTAGAATTCGCTACCAATAATCCTTTAGCGAGCTCTGTTACCGCGAATGCAGAGGAAATGCTGTCTCTGTTTGATGTAAACAATTCCACGACATCGGACATGGTAACAGAATTAACCACTAGTGTAGCTATGACGGAAATAAACGTTGTACAAACGAATATCATAGATACTACTAATCAAACACCAGTACCCACCACGATAATGTCTGCATCTGACCTACAGATTACAAACGATCAATCCCTCATAGCAAATGCATCGGATATCACTACAACACTTCCAATGATATCCGATACAAGTGATACTCAGCCATTTGATACAGAATTTCCCACGGAATCAATTCGTAATTTAGTAGGCTTCACCAACACTACCACTAAACTCAACGACATAACAACAAATGCCCCTCAAATGCTAACCGATCTCGTAAGCGAGATGCCAAATTTTATTGCCCGTTTACAGGATACAACATCAACAACAACCGCCCAAGGGACGGCTGGTTCGAGAATCATCCAACCCGAGCAAACGACCGAAACCATCATCACCACCACCATTCCTAATATCACAACATCTTCAATCACATCAACAACCGATTCCACTATATCTCCCGTATCCTCTATCAACGCATCAACTATCCCATCCTCATTAGTTGAATCAACCACGACAACGGAGACCACGACGACGATGACGACATCGACAACAACTTTCCAAATGACATCAACGGAAGCGTTGTCGCGATCCGAGCTCACTACCACTGTCGAATCGACGTCTGAAATGACGACTACGACTGCCGACATAAACGATAATCTTGTTTCCACTGAGACAACGACTGATATCTCGACTATGCGAGGCACGACAGTCGTCCCGACTGAATCAGAGGATCTGAACATGATATCGAGGATAAATGACGGAGAAGAAACGACGACTACAACAACAACGATGACAAGTGCCGCACCACCCACAAATGGCACAAATAATACGTCAACTACAACAACCACGTCGACGACCGCACGGACTACTATGCTAAATCGAGTATCATCATTTCCGAAATCTACACCTTTCCAACCAGGGCCCTATCTGGGACGTTTCGGTGGCAGTCAAATGACTCCACTTCCGAGACCCAGCTCCTCTAAGGCTCCTGTTCGTGACTACTTGATTTATGGTATTTATCCTAACAAGACTATTGTGCGGAAGCGGCCAGAGGATAATGTGATCGACGGCAGAAATGTAGACAGCCCGTACGTGATATTCGGCATCTTTCCGGACGGCAGACTAGTTCGGAAGTTTCCCAACGGAACGATAATACCGGATTCACCCAGGAACCCGGTCGAGGTTGTGTTCACACTTAGAACTACCACTACTACTAACCGACCAGCACTCAGGCCATATTATAACCAGGCTAACCAAGCAGGCGTTTATAACAACCAGTATCAAGCCCCGGTGTACTATAGTAACAGTAGACCCATGGATGATCTGATGAGAGGCGCCCAGAACCTTGGATCCTTTGATTTTGGACTTATTGGTAATGCGATTGGCGTTACCTCTGGAAGCCCTAATTTCACGGGACCATTTGGTCTCCCTGCTAGCGTCCCAAGCACAAACAAAATGGTATCTTTATCTCATCTCTTCATCAAAATCATATTATACGTGCAATTAATTTGATCAAGAATCAAATCGCAATTGAGAAACGAGTCGCATTTCCTGGCTCTTTAGACATTTAGAAATCGTTGCCACGCGAAAGTAACTTAAAGTAGTTTAACATATTAATAGAAATCAGAATTTTATTAGAATAACTATCTAAATTTTATTTACAATTTTATACTTCTCAAAAAATTGCAAATTTATCTTCAATTTTTAAGAGCTGTCGTTTAAAAGCGTTATTTTAATATATATTTTTATAAAATTTAAATATTCATCCAGTTTGCGGTTACAGCCTGAAATTAAAAAAAATGTATTTAAATATAAAATTATATTAATATTAATAAGAAAAATTATATTAATATTAATAAAATATTATATTAATAAAAAGCAAATAATCTCATGCTTAGCGAAATGCGGATATTCATGTAACGATCAGCATTTCTAATTCTTTTTATTCTATTGAACGTAAAGTAAAGTTTCATAACACTCTCTTTCTGTCTCTCGCTGGATAATTATTATGTAATATTGATAGATTAACAATTCAGTTTCTTGGCATAACTTTGTAACTTGTCTTCGTAGCTTCTCTTTGACAGACTTTTTTCTTATAATATATATGCTTTACATTTTTGTAATTTTAATGAAATGCAATTTAATACTTTTTTCCAGGTCAAAAATATCGAATGCTACAATGGCTGTACACAGAGTATCGTTGTAAATTTGTAAATAGTTGTGACAATTTATAGCACTCTTGTTCGCCCATTTGCACTTTGAAAATTTTTTTATGCACTGTATCTTTTGTTAGATGTAACATACACAACCTGATGTTTCACTTGTATTAAATATTTGATATATTTCATAATACGTACATAAAAAATATTTTATAAAAATTTATTATTTTACAGATTTTGTCATCTAAGCACGACATGTGTTATACCACGGTTAAAAAGAAATTATTTTTATTATTCTCCTGAATTTCTTTAATTAGATTCTGTGTTCAAATATTTTTATATTTTACGTTAAAATAAATTGTACAGATGAATATACATTTTTATCATTACGAAACTTATTACTGTCTCTAATCTCAGATAAATTTATTAAAAATAATACTTTTCTTAAAAATCACAAAATACATTTTAAATCTTTATTATATCATTATAAATTTATATAATTAGGTATTTAAATAAAATAAAATTTTATGATATTAAAAACTAAATTGAAGGTATTATGAAAATAATTACTAAAAAGTATTAAAAGGCATAAAAGTTTTATATTTTTATTTCATAGTAAATGACACGATCGCACCAATCTTGTTTCTTTCGTAATATTTGAAAAATATTACAAGTTTATGAGCTCTATTTCTATTCACTATATATTAAGGTTTTGGTAACAACATTATTAAATGCGGCATGTAAATATTTCAGAGCGATATTTTATTAAATTCTCAAATGGGTACGTTGCCGAACTCATTCGGTAATCAGAGGCCAAGTAGCAGTCAAGTACAAGGCCCTCCAAGGATCATCCAGGATCGCGAAAGAAACGAAGGTTCTCGGACAAGAGTAACGTCTGGGCAAAACAGCGCTGTATATATCGGACAGGTAGTACACAAAATCACTTTATGTAATTATTTACTAAAGGAGAAAACAAAAGCAAACAAGAAACTTGAAAGCGCAATCATAAATATTTCAGGATAAATTTATTAATTATCAGATTGATGGTGCACCTGATATCAATCCAAAAGTCGTTGATGTAAGAATAAATTCAGTGGCTGTAAGTAATCGAATGATAATTTGATATTTCTTAATGTTGGATTTCTTTTTATTAATAAATTTTCTTGCTTCTATTTGTTAACAATTTGGAAATTAAAAATTACTCACGCTTCTCTTTATTGCTTACTGAAATAAGATGAGTATCTAATTTCATACATTGAATATAGTCTACTACATAAAATATCATGATATGAGTATCGTATTTTTTAATGACTTACTAAACTAATAAATGTTGCCAAAAATGTATAAACAATAGCTACTGTAGATAGTCGAAATATAGAAATACAAAATAAAAATAGAATTATAAAGGTACTAAAAAATTTGTTATCAGACTTCTGTGAACGAAGGCACGGCATCATCTACTGCGTCGAATCCATCTTTTGAAAATTTACTGAACAATCAATCGGGTGGTAATATAATAACAGCACCTCCTGGTTTTCCTTGGAGAGATCCTCTTGATCAGATATTCGGTATCACTACCAACTCACCTATGCAAACAGCATCTGTGGCATCAAATCAACTAGTATGTATTATACATAAAAATAACAAATATTTTAAATAATTAAACAATATTATTTAAATATTATAAAATATGATTAAATATATATTAGAAGTTTCTATTAAATAATAGATTTCTCAAAATTGTTACATTTATTTTAAAAAACACTGGATAATAAATGACATTTAAATATTTGTTACATTTTTTGTTTTTTTCATTATATTTTTTATTTATAAATATATTTTCTTTAGGACGAGCCAATCGGAAACAATGCACCGATTGTATCACGTGTAAATTCCATGGTGGAAGTTTTCACACCAATCGTGAGTACTGCAGTAATATCTCCATCCCCAATCACTACCACTACTACTACACCTATTACTGCTACTGTCAGTACCACCACTCCTACTACTACCAGTACTACCACTCCTACTACTACTAGTACTACTACACCTACTACTACTACTGTCAGTACCACCACTCCTACTACTACTAGTACTACTACACCTACTACTACTACTGTCAGTACCACCACTCCTACTACTACTACTATCAGCACTACCACTCCTACTACTACAACGCCGGCACCAACAACAACTGCAACGACGACTACTGCCGCTACTACTACCACCACCACCACCACTACAACTACTACAACTACTACTTCAACAACAACTCCTGCAACGACCACAAGTCAAACAACAACGCCAGGTACATTTATTCTTCCTCTGCTGGAAAAATTTCGCTAAAATTATTTCACATTTTGAAACACTTTTCAGAAAAATTTTAGTTTAATTTCAGTGATTTTTAGCTGAAAAATTTATTTTTAGCAAAATTTCAAAGAAATTTCAGGAAATTTTCAATTTCGGTTAAATGTTTCAAAACGTGGAATAATTCCAACGAAATTTTTTCACCTGGCTAGCAAAAGCCGCTTCTTTCATAAACTTCTTTCATATACTTACACTATACCATATACAATAGCAAGTATAGGATCAGTTCCACCATCAACTACCGCATCGACAATATCTACGAATAACGTATTAAGCAGATTACAAGCGAATACAGTGGAGAATCCCTTTGGTAGCACGTACGGGGATTTGGCTTTCCTGAATTCATTGGTAAATTTCATTTGTTTTCAATTTATATTAGAGATCTTTTAATGTTCTCAAATAGCAAATAGATGTTTTGTCGTCATTTTGATGTTAAAATAGTAATAAATGATTAGCTTATTACCTGAATTATTTCTGTCTTTAAATTTCGAGAAATATTCTAAAATACTTGTATAATGTAATGAACTATATAAATTAATATAACAAATTATTCTTTACTTTTTATATATATACTTTTATATATGTATATTTTTTATAGTTACAAAACAACAACGATGTTAAGTCCACTACGCCGAAAACGTTAAGTGAAGTAGAGCAATTATTAGCAAACAGGGTGAGCATTAACAAAATGAACATTAACATTTATAATAAGCATAAGTACGAAAAAGGGAAAATAATAATAATTTTATGAGCACAGTTATTATCCTCCAAATTAATACATAAAATGAACAAAATATTAAATTTCGACTAATATTATGTTTCAAATCCGAATCGGAGCGCATTTTACTGAGAAATATAACAATACATACATTAAAAAATTTACATTTATTAAGTATCAAAATCCGTTTTGACCAAAATAGAATTTTTTCTCTTATTTGATTAATTCATATTTTTATAATAAATTCTTTTATCTGATATATTTTTTGTAGATTTTGTCACTTGCACTGGCTAATCCTGGGCCAACGAGATCGCCAAAAGCGATTCAAACCGCAAATTCGAATGCGAATGTGAATGTAATTAAGAATCCATCAAAGAGCTCGTCATTCGGATTGTCTTCCGAACCAATAATAATTGACTTATTACCACTTACGCCAAGAGTATCTAGCAGCACATCACCTACGAAAAAATACACTGAAACAATCGCGACTAAAGCACCAGTCGTTATCACTGCCAAGCCTAAAACGACAACCAGACCCAAAACTACCACTCCTCGAGCATCTGTAGGATTTGGTTCGGGTTTATGGCGAGCATTGTTTGGCAATAACTTTTTCGACGCGACCACTGCAGCGAGCACTGTAAAAAGAAAACCCACGATTAAGGCAACTCAAAAACCTACCCGTTCTACCCAAGCACCAGCGCAGATCATCAAGTCGACGCTTACGAATGACCTCGTAATGACCTCGATCAAATCGCCAACGACGCCAAGAAATGTAGATATTTCAGACATTTATGTAGCTTCGAGTACATCGGTCGCAGACAATATCATTTCCGCGTCAACACCAAGTACGATTTCAACTACGCTCTTAAATAATCTTAGATTGAGAGATGTCTCTACGTCTACGTATTCATCCGAGGACGATGCGAAATTCTTGGCTGCGCTCCTGCAAGCAGTACAAACGGGTAAATCATTTCCTTCTTTTATTCTTTTTTTAATGAAATATTTTAATAAAATATACAATTATATTTAATTGAACATTAAAATACAAAATATCTTACTAATCAAGCTAAATTTAATTATCTAAAAATGTGTCTTCTTATATTTTTGAAATTATTAAATTGATTTATAATTATTTTTACTGTAAAAATAAGACAAGATTTCAAATGAAGAATAATAATTAATTTTTATATAGTAATGATTTTTTCTTACTGTTAGATTTTGAAAATAGAATCGCAATTTTAAAATTGTAAATTCAATAAAGTCAAGAATAGAAAGACCATTTTTAAATCTAAGAACAATTTCTATATTTTCCTAAATTGCTGATTTTGACTTTAGATTCCGATATTAGTTTTTATTAATTCATAATAAATTCATAATAAAGCAGAAACGAGAACGAGTACTTCGGCGACAACACGATTAAGTGAGGATGATGAAGCTTTTTTGAGAGCGATTTTAAATAATCAGGCTAGCATTTCTACCACAACATCGTCATCTACCGAAGTGAATCCTGCTGCTTTGCTAGCTCTGCTTTTAAAACAACAAGGAATAGAACCCACAACACCAGCAACAAAACTTAGAGAACAATTACAATTATCAGTAATATTTCTTTCACGATTCTCTGAAATTCTTTATATAATTTATTAAAAAATATCGATAGACATACATGTAATGTATATCTTCTCGATCAGAGTCAAGGTCTGCTTACGCCAGATGCGACTTCGACCACGACTCGACCAACAACCACTAGACCGACCACTATAGCGAAGCAAGTAGTAACATCGAGACCTTCTGCGAGACCAAGACCAGCAGAGAATATACTACAGACTACGACATGGGCTCCAAGTTCAACATATCCGCCTCCTCTCTTTGGAGGAAGTGGATCGGGTAATGGGCTGGTTACCGCTACTAGAGCCATAGGCAGATTCCTTGGCGCTGCCATTTCGGTAAACATTTTTTTTCTTGAAATTTCTCAACTAATAAGAAAATTTAATGAAAATTTATTCTATTTCATTTTGTGTATAACGAAAATAAATATACAAATAAAGTCTTGCAGAGAGTTTGGATAGATTCAAAAGTTATTTTACAAAAAAAAAATATTATTTAAAAGCAATTATCTAGATAATAAATTATAATTAAAAATAAATTATGAAAACAAATTAAAAATTTTTTGAACCAATTTTTTTAATCTTCTATATTCTCGAGTTACTACATTTTTATGCTATACATATTGAATTAATTATTTAAAAAGATCGTCTCATTGTATTAGTCATTAACATTTTTATTTTGGCTTTTAGGGTGCAGCTCAACAGTTACAATCTTTACTAAGAAATAGTACCAGAAGCGCAGCCGGATAACATTAGAATGGAAAAGAATAATATACATCAATTTTCAATCAATCTGAAAACAAATATCAGGATTGAGATAGTTATTAATTAATATCATGCTTGCTATTGAAAGTGTATAATGGCAACATGGAAGTCAATAAAACGCTAGGAAAGTTCAATCAAGACAACAGGAAATTTGCTCAATTATTACGAGGACTATCATAAATAATAGATGAATAAGTCTCAAAATTATATTTTAAAAAATTTTTTCCTGAAAAAACCATTTTTTCGGAATAAACAAATTAAAAAAATGTTAAATATTGAATAAAAAATTCTCAATACAAATAATACTTAAATAATTTTAAATCGAATAGTATAATGTACAAAGTATACTCGATGTCTTGATCGAACATTTCTTGTCGATTCCTAATCTAAGAAATGAATATTTCATTCATTGTTGTTAATTATCACTAAATTTAATACCGATACGATTCTCATTGAAATTCGAAAAAGAAAGTTGATCAAATATATTAATTCGTTCCATTTTCTATAGAGTTTAGATACAAACTCATTTTTAATTCAAAAGAATTCAATCCGACAGGAAGCCGAAGATATTGTTGAATAAATTTTTCTTTCTCGATATTTCTTGAGATAATCTTGTGACAAGATGTTCCGTGATAATTCGCAACGAAGATTTCGAACGTCGAAACAATTCTAAAACTTTGCAAACATTTCCAAAGTAAGCCTATCGATTTTCCTCCGGATGTACTTGTGGAGATGTTTGTAACGATCATTATAATTAAGATAATATACTAGCGCGACGCTTTTCATATCGTTACTTGTGTGCTCTATCAATGTGTCTTGTCTCTACGGTTTTCTTCTTATTTTTCTACTGTCCTTTCGGTGAATGTGCTCAGTGGATTGTTAACGGCTTAATACTTTGCATGCGAATGACTCTGCGAAATATGGTATTTAGCAAGTTAACTTCGTGATAATTTAAATTTTTTAAGTCTAACTTGTGAGAAGTTAAATAATTGTAATAGACACTGAACTGTGCGCATCATCTGTATGCAAAGTTTTAAATGAAAAATTGTATGTTTCGATCAATACTTTTGCAATTTCAGAAGAAAGTTCTTATTTCTTCAACATCTCGCCTTGCATCCGCGTATCAATATATCATACGCAAATTGTACATTATTAAATTAAATTGTTTTTAGAGAGAAAAGGAGCGTAACATAATTACGATTTTTTAATATAAAGAGGGAATGTAATAGTATTTTTTAATATATGTGAATAATGTTATAGAGCGATTGAGAGAAAGATTAAGAATGGGGCAAAACTAACTGGTATATCTTGAGCAATTTTTTTTAAGCAACCGAAAAATTTAAATAACATAAATACTTTAAAAAAAATTAAGAAAAATTTTTATAAATATTCATTTAGAGATATTCTTCATATGACTTTTAGATGTCACTTTTAGATGTTTATTCAAAAAGAGAAAGTTATCTTGATGTCATCCTCATTCTGATAGTTCGGTATGTTTCATAATTGAGATATAAACAAAACTTAATATTTTTTAATATAGATTCTCTACTTAAAAATAATGCAATTATTTAGATGTTTTTAATGTAAGTAGATATTAGGAATTTTATTTAATAAATTTTTAATTTCCAATTCTCAATAATTTTACAGCAATTGAACTGTAAAATGTTCTTTTTTTATGTATAGAATGGTATGTATAGAATGAAAACTCGACATATGCGTCAAAATAATGTATGACATTACTTTATAATATTTTAACTAGTAGCCTCGTTAGCACGAAATAATTCTCATTCCTTGTAATACTACATTACATTAATGTACATATTTGAGTGATGAGCTCGATTCAAAATTAATCTACAATTTTAATTCAATCATTTAACACGTTAATATATTATATTAAAACTGTATGATAATTATAATTCGATGCTGTTCTGAAAAATCAAGTGAAAAATTTTTTCTATGCTTATTGAAATCCGCAAATATAAAACTGTGGATTTACGGAGCTGTGAATGCATGGACCTATTATGTACATGCAAGCAAAAAATACATAAATAAAATATAGACCTAATGCAAACACAATAATAAAAATTTCCAATAATTCAAAATAACAATTAAATTAAAAGGAACATTGGAAGTCAGCGCGATAAACAGTATGCAGTTTTATAATGAAAAAATTTTTTTATAACATAATAAGTTAATGATATTGACAATTAAAGTCATAAAAGTTAACAAACCGGATTTGCGGCTTATTAATTTTTAAAACTTGAATTATTAATATCATTGACTTATTAAATTATTAAAGGTTTTTATTATAGAACTGCATACTGTTTTATCGTTTATCGCGCAATATTTTCCTTTTTAATTTTATTATTATTTTAAAATATAGAACTTCTGCGGAGAGAGGTAAATTATTGTCTTCTAATTAGAATGAACAAGCAAGCAATTTTCAGTAACAAAATGCAGCGGTAGGTAATAAAATGCTGCATACTAAAAATGGTTGTGAAGATATTAAAATAAATAATTTTCTATATATATATACATATATATATAATTATCTACTCATATCTACTATATATAAACAATACAATTTATCGAAATGGTTTGTTATAAAATTTGTTTAATTGGCTGCGTAAGTAAAATGCCATACATCGCGATATAACTTGACTCATAATTTATTTACTTATACTATGTACCGGAAGTTCGTAAGAAAATCAAATAATATTTATGAGCAATAATTATCTTTTTTTCTTATTTAAATCGCATATATATAATTCAGTCCGTTTATATGTTATGATATAGTTACACACCCAGTGTAAGTCTGTACATATGTATAATCGGTTATTTCTATATATCTCATATAGTAATAAACGTAATAAGTTATATCTTCCTACTATTAGTTAACATTACGGCGCCAATTGTATTACAGTTATAAAGTATCTTGATATATAAATGATGCCTTTCTCGCAGTTGCTGTAATATTTATTCAAAATACGCATCGAATGCCTTGTAATTATAATGTACATTTGCATATTAAACAACTTCTCACATTAAACAGATATTACTTTATCAACCCACGATTTAATTGTATATGTGATGCGTAATTGCAAAAGTATTTATTAAAAATGTATGTATCGAACGTTCTTTAATTGTGATATACTTGCACATTAAACAACTTCCCCATATTAAACGTATGTTACTTTATTTACATTTGAGCGACGGATACAGAGTAACTTCTATCGAATTGCAGTAATACTAGTTGCTATCATTATTAATAAAAAATAAACGTTGTAATCATAATGACATGACAGATAATATCGATACGTAATATAATTAAAAATATTTAAGAGAAGTATGACACAATGCAATGGGTATTTCTTAACTTTGTTAAGTTAACGAGCCGGGGCGATAACATGTTAAATCATGCAAAATGAATTTTACAGACACTAACAGAAAAAGATTTATCAGATCTATTCCTTCAGATACTGTTTCCTAAAAAAAAATATACGATAGAGCAAATAATTATAGAACTTAAGCTCTGATATATCTTTACGTTGCGATTTAGCATATTATTGCCTCAAAATTCTTTAATTATTTAAAATCCTTATACCGCCGTAATCACAGACTTCTAGAAAGAAGATTTATAGAAATCCGTGATCGTAACAATGACAAGTGAGGGTTTGTATGTACATAGAGAGGGAGATGAGATAGAATGAATACAATGAAGAAATGTACATAAAACGTATTATAATGCTGCAACTGCACACCGTGATCTCATTAATCCCAGTCTTCACATTTTCTATTGTCTCGTTCTTTCTTTACTCCTATAGTAAATGATTTTCTAATAACATAAAATACAAACATTATACATTCAGATATACGCGTTGTATATATTTACTGTGTAGCAAAAAATAATTTGGTAAAAGATGAGTACTGGTTAAAAGTTGCAATATATTAGGTGTAGTAAAAAGAAATCCATTATTTTTGCATGGAAATTGAATGGAAAAATAATGAATTTCTTTTTACTACATCTAATATTAAGTCTTATGAATAAAATGAAATACTGAATTCATCAGACACAAATTTTATGCACAATTCTTATAATAAACTAGTGTTTTGGTAATCAATTATTACAAATTACTATATTATATGTAAATTACATACTATACTTTCGACGAAATGAAAGAACATAATAATTTTTCCATTTTGTCGAAAATATTTCCGATAAAAAATATTATTTTTTATCAATTTTGTCACTTTTTCTATTATTAAATGCGCCAACTCCAAATATACAAAAATTTGCTAGAAAATTTGATAAATCATCAGTTCAAATTTCTAGTTGATTGTTAAATCTCAAATTAAATTAAAAAAAAAAAAACCAATTTCAAATGAATGCAATAAGATAATTTCATTATCTACTTGCATTCTTAAACTTATTTCACTATATAAATTACTTCTTTGTTGCAGGATTCTAGAATTATTTACGATGTATATTTTGATCTTAACACTGGAATAGCTGCCGCTCTTCTTAAATATACAATATCTGAATTTATGCGTTACTAGTTACAAATAATGATGTTTGCAAATAATATTCAGTTGCCGACCAATTTGTATTAATGTGACACAGGGAATAAATGTATCTTATACGTATGAGAAAAAAGATAAAAAAGAGAAATGGGTACAACTAAAGTTGACTGTGATGTGCATTTCATGCATCTATCAGCAACATTCAGGTG
>NW_017259576.1:1834227-1842737 GCF_001594045.1 Atta colombica | reverse complement strand
ATATATATATATATATATATATATATATATTCCAATTCAAGTTAGGAGTTCAAGATCAATACTAATCACCCTAAGACTGTCAAAAACGATATTTTCAAATGATCCTAAAAGGATCATTACTGCATTATTTGTACTGCACAGAATATTTCTAGATATACTACAGAGCATACATAGATAAAATTATGTTAATGATCTTCGCAATTTCTCAATAAATCATTCCTCGGTATAACTAACAATATTAGGGAATAATCGTAACAAAATGGGAGATAAAATCGAACGATACAGACTACATAAGTATATCTAAGTTAGAATTATGAATATTCAGTTATTCCTCTTATTATTTGCAATAAATCGTTAATCTTAATCAATTATTCATTCTCATGATATATTACTGCTCCTGTACACAATGTATGATAATATTAGTTTGACATACAACATGTATTAATACATGTGCAAAAGGTAATCTGAGCTACATTAAAACTTGAAGAGTAGATCATCCTATATTCCAAAGGAATGATTAAAAGAGAGCATGTACAAAGGATTCGTCATTTAGCTTCGAGATCAACATGTACAGGAATATATGCAGCTATAATAAAAATAAATTCGTGTGTTAATAAATAAATAACAAACATACATATTATAGAGTGTGATGTTTAGTGGAAGACTGTATTAAGGGTCGATATATAAGAGATTAAACTTTTTTGTCTTAAACTTTTTAGAAGCAAGGGTTTCAAGAATACAGTTGAAATATTGGGATTAGAATTACATTATTACATTGCATTAATAAATGAAAATGATATTATCAATAAATAAGATGACTATGAATGAAGTAATTATATTTTTCATAATAATCATGCATATAAAATGGCAATGGTTATATAATAAAGAATATAAAAACTATAAAAAATTACCATCAATAAATAGTATAATAAATAAATGTAGAAAGAATATACAGATGTATGTATAAAACAGACTAGAGTTTGATGATTTAAAAAAAAGTAAACTTTGCGCGAAGTATCTTCACAGAACTTTTTTGTGTATCTATTCATCGAATATTGAATATTAACAAATTTTTTGTTTTATATTTTAATAAAAATGTATAGCAGAAGTATTGATAATATATAAATTAACACAATAATAAAGACACTGCATTAAAGACACTGTCAAACAATAAAATTAATTATTCAATGATTAATCTTTTCATGTATCAGTTCTAAATAACTATGTAAGTATTGCTACGCTTATGATACGAATTGTCTTAACATAATTTCACATACGAAGTCTATATAGAAGTCTATTAAATATTAGTAATTCATTATAGATACTCATCAATTTATAATAACAAAAATAATGGATAAAATAACAGAATAAGATCCGTAATTATTTTTTTATCTGATGTATAATGTAGCGATGTTAAATTTTGCAATACTCACAACTGTATCCTTCATTACCCTTAATCTACAAAGACTTCCGTTTACATAAGAGTGCTGGGCAATATTTTATAATTTTCAAATTAAATAATTTTACGTGAGTACACTACAATGTTAATTTTTACTATAACAAACTGCTAAAATTAGTTTTACTATTTTCTACTTTGGAATACTAAATTCACAAGGCATTTCTAACATATGCACTTCTAATATACAAATAATCACGAAAAAATAAATCTTTATTTATTTATGATAATATATAATAATCCAAAGTAATAGAAAATTTTAAAAACTTAGGGAAAGAATGACAAAATATATAAAATTTATATATTTTTCATTTTATAATATAAATTTTCATATCTTTTGTAAAGAAAATTTGCTCAAATTAACTTGTAAGCTAATTATTTAAAATCATTGTATTACCACAAAATCCTCTTCTAAATATACAATATATTAAGAAAATAAAAAAATCATAGTATATATAAGAGCTTATAAATTAAATCTATCTTTTATTATTTTTTAATCTCGATCCCAAAAAAGAAATTAAAATAAATTATTTTGACAATTAAGAACATTTATTTCATTCTTTTAATTGAACGGATAAAATAAACTTAACGTTCATATTAATGTATAGTACGACTAAAAGTTCAAAGTATATTTATTAATAAACATTTATTAATAAATAAAATTAAATGAAAATTGTAATGCAATACTCATACAAAATATTAGCAAACGCTGATCACGGTATTTAGTCAATAATTGCAGAAATGTTATGTAGAAGATGTTCGAACTTTTTGATTACCTTGTGATAACTTTATAGTATATTATATTGTATGTATATATGTATGTGTGTATATATGCATACATACAGGGAATAAGCAAAATAATGTAAATATTCAGGAAATACTTATTTTATTAATAAAATGTTGATTTATCATTTGTTTTAATAGATAATTCTATCTTTGTTAGAATAGAATTATGTTTAAATAGCATAGGAACAATGCAATGTTATACTATTGATCTAGAATATTTTTTAATTGTTTAGAAAATATTGGAGGAAAAAATCTTATTCTCACTTTACTCTTTAAATAAAAAAAAATTACGAATAATTTGATGATACATAAATGAAGCGATTACTTAGCTAGAAAAAATATTAAAGTTTTGGAGAACAGAAAATAATTTTGGAAAATAGTAAGAAATAAATTTCCTCTTCTAATATTATTTATATAAGCAATTGAAAGATCTTCTACTAAAGGATTACATTGGCAACAATTCAAGCATTGTGTGACTTTACTTCAAAACATGTATTAAAAGCAAATGATGGGCTAATTTCTTATTAATAAATAAGTGTATTTCTCAGGTGTTTATATTATTTTGTTTATCCTTTATATATCATATTATATACGTGTGTCTTTGTGTATGTACATATATGAATTCATACGATAACATGTTTGATATTTTCCATTTACTAATTTAGATGCTCAGCACTCTTATCTAATAACGGATTTAATTTTATACACAAACAGTTGAAGAAGAATTAACGTATGAGGCAGGTAGCACAGATACGTTGAGGCCCGATGCAGTCATCGTGGCAGAAGGCACCACACTGCCGACAAATTACCATGGCTCCTCGCATATTACATTCACACGGAGGTGGCGGATCGCCGCCAATTATCATGCCGGGTGCACCAGGTTCCGCTCCGCCTGTCACTCTGCTATCCGCGCCTCTTGCTTTCAGAGTAACAGCCTGATGGGAACCTTCCCCGGCGCTGGCCGGTCTTCCTCGAACTAAATGAACCCCAACGCCCATTCCTGCAATCTGCGGCGGTAATGGAGGTGCGGATGATGCTCTCGGTGCACTGTCCCCAACTCCCGTCCTTTGTACAAGTATATATTGCCCGAGACCGTTACTGGTGGTGGAACCAAGCTGCGCTATGGGAGTGCTTTCTGTAACCTACAAGGCATTGAAGATTTAATTAAGAAAATCATTACAAATATTTTACGCAACTTGAACTGATATATTGCACGTTCAAGCTACTTTTAATCGACAATAGAAATACATTAAACAAATAACATTTCAATTAGCACTCTAAGTCTGTTTGCGTAAGTACGTTTGTTCATCATCTTTGTTGTCAGACTTGTATAAATAAATTTTTGTAGCATTGTACAAAATCATTGCTGCGTCATTGCATCTGGTAATTACAGTCATACTATCTCTACTGCATTTAGAAACGCAAAACTAATGTAAAGACTTGTTTTTTAGGTACCTGTATGATACCGAGATCATCACAAGAGACCCGCGAGATTAGCACTGTACACACAAAAAAGGATAAAATAGTATGCGTGTACGTCAAAATATTCAGTATATATATTTCATATGATGAGAAAAATATTAAAGGATATAAACTCAAATGAAAGATATATTTATAGTAAAATATGTGTTTTTATAATTATTTACTGTGACGTATTTCCTTAATTCGTAAAATTTATAATTTTAGTAAAATTTCATCAGGTCTTATTTGTTATAAGTTTTGTCGTATTAAGAATGAACTTTTTTTTAATTTGTTTCACGACAATGTTAGATTCACAAAAAGAGAGAGAAATTTGATATTAATACTTTACCCTTGATATGGCAAGTAATATGTGCAGAAAATAGCACAGGTAAATATAAATCTAAATGGCTATATTAATAATTAATATATGTAATAAATGCTAATACCTCCGTTGATGCAGCTTGACGCGCCGATGCAAATACATGTCTCAGCATAACTGCTTGCGTCTTATTTTGAGCTTGTTTATTATGTTGTATCGCTTGCTGTGTTTTCTGGGGTTTGACCGTCGTCAGGGTGCGACCACCAGATTTGCTGGTTGTGAATGCACCATCTCCTCTAGCAAGTAAACTTGGCGGTGGTTTTAAATGGGCCTTCAATTGATCTCTATTTGGTGAACTTTGTATGACCTGAAATAATATCAGTGTTCCTACATTTATTAATGTAATAGCGCATCGCAATTTATAATAAATTCATATCTTTATTACATTCGCATATATTTTAAATGGGATACTAAATTAGTTTACCGCTTGACATATCTGATAGCTGCGCTCTAAATTGACAGCACCCGGAGGCTCTTTGGTGGAGCTTCTCGATCTACCTCCTTGTTCTTTATTATTATTCCTAGAACCTCTATGGCTGCCTTGATTAGATGCACGCGAAGGTCGTGATGATCGGTCGGTGACAGTTAGTGATGGTCCAGGATATTGCTGTTGTGTCTGCTGCTGTTGTGTTTGCTGCTGTTGTGTCTGTTGTTGTGTTTGTTGCTGCTGCTGTTGTTGATGCACAGCCGCAATTTGTCGAGATTGAACAGAAGTAGCAGTCTGATGTTGAATAGCAATTGAATTTTGTGCACGATTCTGAGATTGTACTCCCACCGTAGTCGGGAGAGTATTTTGTACTTGACTTTGCGTTGCAATGGTGTTCTGATTCACGTTATTACGTGCATTGTTATTTTGAGTATTTATTTGAGTAATGGTATCTTGCGTTTGTATCATGTTAACTTGTGTAGTATTACTCTGAGGCTGAAGTTGGGCCGAGATCGTAGAATTATTCGCCAATGGAGATGTCTCTTGTTCCGGATTAAAACCCGTTTGCACAAATCTAATAGATTGCAATTGCGGGAATGTGATGATCGGCGGACTTTGCGATTGCAAATTCTTCATAACGCAACTGCTGCTCGGTGTGTTGATAGTTAAATCTGATTGAAATGTGGTTCCTTGAACAACTGGTAATTGAATACAATTAACAGATTCCACATTGGCATCTGCATTAATAAACTGTTGCGAAGAAGTTGTAGAATCGGTTGTTGTGGAAGTTTCGCTGCATTCATCTTGCGTCGTTACTGTGATATTAGCCGCTACAGATCCATCGAGAGCAGCCGCCACTAAAGGCCAAGGTACCTGCAGCTCTTCTTGCGTCTTTGCAATGAAAAATATAAATTAATATAAAACTTTGTTAACGTTAAATTTTTGAAAATAAACAAAATTTATCAAACTAATTTTTCTTTATATTTATATTAAATCTCTCTTTAAACTTCAAGATCTATATTCTACATATTACAATTTTATTTAATATAAATACATTGTAATATTCTAACTACCTACATTTGACCAGGTTGTTTTGTATTCAAATCTTATACTAATATTTTGTATCTTTAAGAATTGAGTTATTTTCAACAAAATAACACACTTATCGACTTATATTTATATAATTTATATTTATATAATTTTTTAAATTATATAAATTATATCACTGATATATTTGTACGGTATAAATAATATTAATATCCTTACAATACAAGATACAATTTGGTACCTCATCCGTTCAAACATAGGTCACTAAAATCCATATTTTTCACTTATTCAAAATGGTTAAAAAAAATTTCTAAAAATTTACCAACATATTTTCAACTTTCTAGAATAAATATGAAAACTTCATTTTGGAAAATAATAAAATATAGTATAATTTATAATTACCGACAGATTCAAAGAAACTTGCATGAACAGGAATCACTCGATCACTAGTGACCCGACTTTGTACAGTAAGGATTAAAAATTATTTATGTGTATATTTACCCTGTTATTATTAATGTTATTAACGGTTGGATCCACTGTCCAACTACATTCTAACATTTCAGAACAGACGTAATTATTTGCCTCTCGTAAAGCTTCATCCTCATTACCAGCATTTACGTCCGTTCCCGTAGTATCTTCAGTTTGTCCAGTTACTACTTGAGGCTCGGTTACTTCTGAATTAGTTGAAGCCATTTCCATTCCCTCAAGAATAGGATATATTATCTCTTCTGGACATCCCGAAATTTCTTCATACATTTCTCGCATTTCTCCTCGTACCTAAATCATAATTAAATTTTTGACAACGGAGACAATATAATGATAGTTTATTTTTATTTTCATGAATATTACAGTCAATCGAAATTGTGCTAATGACATATCTACAATCTCTTAATAGTGCGTTTGTAGTGGGGATTAAAATTTTTACCTCAAGTTCATGAATACGCTGTAAAGTCTCACTATCGATTTCCATTCCTTCTGGAATTTGTGATTCGCTGTCCGCTGTATTTTCATGAGAAGTCTGCGTTACTTCAGTTTGATCACTGTTAATCAAACTGGCATCCTCTATAACGATATCTGTGGGCCTAACTTGATCCTGCGGTGATGAACTTTCAAGGATACTCGTAGTTTCACAATCCGATATTTGATAAATCTGATCGCTAGATATTTGTGAAATTTGTTCTTTTGACATCTGAGAAATTTGATCTATGGATGCTTGCGATATATATTCACTGGAAAGCTGTGAAATTGATTCCCCGGACGTATGCGATGCACGTTCTATCTGTTCACTCGATCTGGGTGATGAATTATCATCGGGTAATAGCACAGTATCTTCTTCTGATGCTTCGATTATGTTATTTTCTACAGGTGGCAAATTTTTCTCGCTGGTGGAAAAATTTGTTTCTTCTTCGTACACATTTGAGATGGCTCCTTGACATAATTGTCTTGCAATATCATTAGCTTCAACCAATTCTTGTTTCTCGCAAATATCTGTAATCTTGTCAGTTTCTTCTATTTTACCTTCATGCATTTGAATATCTTCTGTTATTTCCATGGAATTTACTTGCATAGAGTTATCTAAATGTTTCTCATCAGTCACATTATCTGATAATGTATTATAATCCAAGGACATTAAATTTTGTTGCACTTCTTCAGAACTAACTAGATCATCGGTACTCTTTATGCTTATTTCGGTCTTGCAGCTAGTATCAACTTTATCATCTGTTATTACAATGGAACAGACAGCATGCTCAGATGAAGGAATATCCACGTTAGGAATATCCACAGTAGGAATATCCACAGCAGGAATATCCACGCTAGATTCCAAACGAAGTCTTAAACTTGACCGTGTTACTGCACCACTAGAACGTGAATCGTTAATATAATGGAGATTCGATTTAAGTTTAGGCTCTCGCTTTTCTCCCCATATTGGTTCAAAATGTTTCACTTTCCATGGATCTAGCTTATTTTTATCTCGTTCTGCTTCCATCTTCAGGCGTTGCTGATTTTCTGGGGTAAATTCCCCTTCTGCTAAACGTTTCCGCCATTCCAGGCAAGCTCTCGCAAAAAATTCATTGTTCAGTCCAGAGATAGCAGCATCCTAGACATAAGATAGAATAACATAAATTAAATTTCAATTAGAATGAAAATGTCGTATATTTTCAAAACAAATTAAACAAAGTCATGGCTTATTCCGAACTTATAATTAGACTGACTTTAAATCAATACAATTATCATAAGATTGTAAATACTATATGTAATAATAGTATGTAAATACTATGTGTATTTACATTGACTCTGTTTAATTAAATTTCATCAAATAATTCATTGGTACATATTATTGAGAAATTATATTTAGTACCTGTCTATCCACAGCAGGCAGGAGTTGTGCAAGCTTCCGTTGATACAGTGGAGGCAAGCCTTGAAATGTATGCCTATTTAACAGCGCGCGTAAGCTCGTACTTGCTAATATACTCGCTGGAGATTCCAAATCCACAAGACCAGCTTCTAATTGCGCGGTTGCAGACAATCTCTTTGTAGATCGTCTGCGACTTGACTTTAAGCTAAATCCAGGTAAACTAGCCAAAACTTCTCTCATTGTGGCAGCAGGTTCTTCCGCTGCTATATTCATACAAAATATGAAATATTTCAGATGATGAGTTACCACATAGTAAATGAAAATGAAACTGTTCGCTATAATCTTTATTTTGCATAATTTAAAGAAAATAAAATAAACTTATACAATTAATATTTGTTCAAATTATAATAGTATGAATATTATGTTATCGTTATATTAATCTGTCTATTTGCAATAATGTTGTGAAAACATATGTATTTGTCAAACACTAATCAAAGTTTTATCACTACTTAAAAAATTCATTGCAATCTCTCATAAACATATCACAAGAATAAAATATAATATTGAATATGATAAATATTGAGATATTTATATATAA
>NW_017259576.1:1829078-1834127 GCF_001594045.1 Atta colombica | reverse complement strand
TATATATATATACATGTGTATGTACATATATATATAAACATTATTTTATGTCTTTCCTTTTTTAATTTTTCATTAACATGGAAACAAATCTTGTCTTTATTTGTAATTTTCTAATATAACAAAATATTAATAAATTGCAATTTGTTAATGTCTATCGAATTAGAAGTATACGTCAAAAATTAATATATGTCAGAGCATTACAACACATATATAATGTGTGTGTTGTAATGTTAAATAAATATATGTAAATTATATAAAGGAAGTAAAGTAAAATTAAATATTTTTTTGCATATTGTATCACTAAAGTTCTCTATTTAGAAATCACCGAATTCCATTGACTTCTTCTGTATGAACAAAAAGCAGAGATAGAACAAATAACATATATCAAAGGACTTGAGATTACCAGTGTTAACGTGTTGCATATTATTAATTGGAGATGGTGGATCGTTCGGAGGCGGTGGCGGTAGCGGTTTGACAACGATCCTGGGCAACGTGCGGGAATTACCCGCCGCTATTGTCGTGTTCTTCCTACGCCGTTTGGCTTGCTGTCGTAAAGCATGCTTAATAACCTTCTTACTATGCACCATGCTAGAGTAGCCAGAGCAACCCGGGATAGTCTCGCATCCTTCACCCTTGCTGAGATCCACGTCCGTGTCCATGGCAGCGCCTATGGCTTTGACATCGTCGACGAGCGGAATGTCAGGGCACGCGGTGTAAGCCTGCCGCGGCATTGCATTAAAATGTGTACTGATGTCTCCGTTCGTTGCATTCCATCCTCCCGCGAGAATTTAGAATTCACTAATGTGTCCTCCTACTTCACCGAGATATAAACATAACATCTCTTTCTTTCCCTCTCACTCTCTCTGTCTCTCTTTCTTACCAGTGGCGACCGAGTGACATTCTTGTCGGATCAGTCGAAATATGCTGTGAAAGATCACGGCGGTACCATTTATGTCATTTCGTTTCGAGAATTCGTGAATCCACGAAATTACATTGAACAACAAAACATTACAACTTCCTCAATCGCATAATGAAATGCCATCCGGGAAAGTGGAGAAGCTTCCGCTTCTTTCGGCCATACTGTATTTACATATTTATGCCACGAAAACATCGTCGAGATAGATGCACGACTCGTTTTGCGACATGTATTCATGTGTATTATGTTTACACCAGTTTACACAGTTCGATTTACGTCGAAGTTATAACATCGATGTTATGAAACTGGCCAATCATAGCTATTCCCCTGAAGAATGGAATGACTGTGATTAGTCAGTTACCTAACATCGAAATTATAACTTTAGCGTAAATCGAATCGTGTAAACGTAATCTTTTTCTAAATGTGTTAAATGCAGCCATTAAAGCGGGGAGCACTTATACATTATGCATAACACATAAGAAATTGAATCAATCAGAATTCTTTATTTCATGAAAAAGAAGAAAACGAAGAACTTCGAAATTACATTCTCTTATACATTACGTATACAGACTTTTACATAACGCATAAAACTTGAGGCATAAGAAATCAGTCAGACCAAACTAATTAGAGTCCTTTATTTCATAGAAAGAAAAGAAATAAAGCACTTTGATTGGTTCATTTTTTTGTGCTCATTTGTTATGCATTATGCAAAAACCTGTGCTTCCCGCTCTATCCAATCACATTTCTCCTATAAAGACGCACGTAAATGTGATTATAATGATGTAATTTTCTTTATGCATACGTTTATGCGGCTATACAAGTTTGTGTGGATATATTCTTAAGCGAGGAGCACTCTTAGGGGCTCCGCTCAATAAAAAGAATTTCAACTTATCAGAAACTGTATTCCACTATACATGATTTCTGATAGATTGAAATTCTTATTTTCTGTTCTCTGTTTCCTGTTACTTTTATTGTGCGGAGCCCTTTACATAATGCATAACACATAAGACATAAGAAATCCAATCAATCAGAGTTCTTTATTTCATGGAAAGGAAGAAAACGAAGAACTTTGATTGGTCCATTTTCTTATGCATTACGCATTATGTAAAGCCAGTTTTACATTAGTCGCAAGCCGATCGCAAGTTTGTTGCGACAACCAATCTGAAGTGTTGATTTCAAAATGCAAGCTTCAGATTGGCTGTAGCAACGAACTTGCGATCGACTTGCAACTAATGTAGAACCAACTGAATAGACTTTAAAATAAGAACCAACTTTAAATACCGGCCTAAAATCTCAATCTATCCAAAGACAGTACTCAGTTTTTATATTCAAGATCATCTTAAGTTCTGTCTTGAGGTGTCACAAACTAATGAAAGAGTCGCCTTAATGTCTTAAAACTTACTTAAGATCTTGAAATAAGAACTAATTATGAATATCGGCAAAAAACTGATTACATCAGAATACAGTTTCTGACATGTTAAAGCTTAAACATAATGGGAGAAATATTAGGAATAGAAATAAATATTAAGATTTCAAAATCATGTAGTTTAATGTAATTAGATCCTGATAAGTCCAAATCCAAATATTTATTCCTATTAACTGCTAATATTTCGGCTCTGTGCACAATAGAAGGAATAAGGAATTAAGAATAAACAATAAACGATTTCAATCTATCAGAAATCATGTATTCCGATATATCTGATCTCTAATAGGTTAAAATCATTTATTTTTTATTTCTAATTCCTTATTCCTTTTATTATGCACAGAACCTTCTTCTAATATGCACAAGGCTTCATTCCTTTTGTTTGTGTGAGTGTGAGCTCACAAATGAAAAATGACTACAAATTGCTGCTCATATAAATCGAACTTAATGTCGGCTAAGAAGATGGCAAGTGACAAGTGATTTTTGGAGCAAGTAGGGTTAAGTCGTGCCGACATTATTTCTTTTACTAAATAAAGATAATATTCAATATCTATCTGCAAAATATTTGTTCCTCTGCTCAATCATGACTCTCACAAATAAGGTAAGAAAAATGTTTAATATTTTTATTATTACGCCAGCGACTGAAAATATTTTTCCTATCTGTAACTGAACATTCTGAAATTTTGCAGATGGATATCGACGAGAAGAATGCTAAAGGTGAAGGCTTTAAACCATATTACATTACAAAGATTGAGGAATTACAATTAATTGTTGCTGAGAAAAGTCAAAATTTAAGAAGATTGCAAGCACAACGTAATGAACTCAACGCAAAAGGTGACTATTTTGTTTTGATAATGCAACTGTCATTGGTGTATGTCATTGATCTATAAAAACTGCTAATATGGCTCTTTGATTGGTTTATTTTAAGATTGTATTTAAGAGTCTTAAATATAAGAATTGACTATGAATATCGATCATATTCTCTCTTAATTATACAAGACAATTCTTTAATTGTTTTTTTCTTAGTGCGCATGCTACGGGAAGAATTACAACTCCTACAAGAACAGGGTTCCTATGTAGGAGAAGTAGTTAAACCTATGGATAAGAAGAAAGTCTTAGTCAAAGTACATCCAGAAGGCAAATTTGTAGTGGATATAGACAAGAACATCGACATCAATGATGTGACTCCAAACTCGCGTGTTGCTCTGCGTAATGAAAGTTATACTCTGCATAAAATACTACCGAATAAAGTCGATCCGCTCGTCTCTCTTATGATGGTAGAGAAAGTGCCGGATTCTACATATGAAATGGTTGGAGGTTTAGATAAACAAATAAAGGAGATTAAAGAGGTTATAGAATTGCCTGTCAAACATCCAGAATTATTTGATGCTCTTGGAATTGCGCAGCCTAAAGGTGTACTGCTATATGGACCACCAGGTAACAAATTTATTATAGATATTTTTTCTTTTAGCTGAACTTACATAGTTCATTTTTCTTCTTTTTCTCTTTAGTATGAAAAGAAAAAGAAGAAAGAGATGAACTGTTCAAAAAGTTAAAACATATAACATATATATATATATATATATATGAAATCTTTATATTTTATTATAATTATTTTAGTTATCTATCGTAATCTTTGATAGTAATGACAATGCCAAATTTTTCAGGTACCGGCAAGACTTTACTTGCAAGAGCAGTCGCGCATCATACCGAGTGCACTTTCATTCGTGTATCTGGATCTGAATTAGTTCAAAAGTTTATTGGAGAAGGTTCGCGTATGGTTCGTGAGCTTTTTGTCATGGCAAGAGAACATGCACCGTCTATAATATTCATGGATGAAATCGATTCCATTGGAAGTTCCCGGATTGAATCTGGATCTGGTGGTGATAGTGAAGTATGTATGGAATATGGTATGAATTAATTTTAATCTTTTTAATTATATCGTAAATTATACTTTCAGGTACAACGTACCATGTTAGAATTGCTTAATCAATTAGATGGTTTTGAAGCAACGAAAAACATAAAGGTTATTATGGCTACAAACAGAATTGATATCTTAGATCCAGCATTATTGCGACCCGGACGTATCGATCGTAAGATAGAATTTCCACCTCCAAATGAAGAGGCTAGATTGGACATCTTAAAGATTCATTCTAGAAAAATGAATTTGACACGTGGTATAAATCTCAGAAAAATAGCTGAACTTATGCCAGGTGCATCAGGAGCAGAAGTCAAGGTAATGAAATATAAATACATATCTTTACATTACAGTTTCATCATACAATTATCATAGAATAAATATCAAATGAAATCCGATTCTTTGCTCTTAATAAATTATTTTACTCCAAAAATTTAAGCCTTAAAAAAAGAATATAGATTAAAATATAAGGATCTTGAGTTATTCCTCTTAAATTTTAATAGAGAATTTTAGAGAGTTATTCTTATATTTCATTTTTATACTAAAAAAAATCGAAATTTATCAAATGTTTTATATGCATTACTTCATATTTTACAATGCAAATAATATATATTATTTATATTATAGGGTGTTTGCACGGAAGCTGGAATGTATGCTCTTAGAGAACGTCGAGTTCACGTAACTCAAGAAGATTTTGAGATGGCTGTAGCGAAGGTGATGCAAAAGGATTCAGAGAAGAATATGTCGATCAAGAAATTATGGAAATAATCAACTTTGCAATTTTTTCAAAGT
>NW_017259576.1:1820998-1828978 GCF_001594045.1 Atta colombica | reverse complement strand
TTACTGTATTAAAACAATGAATTTTATTATATGAAATTTTATTATTATCAATTACGGTATTAAAAATGCTATACCATTATTAAATTGTAATTTAATTTAAAACAAATTCTTACTTATACATATCTTATATGAGTAATAGCAATGCCGTTTTGTAACAATTTTTTAATCATCTATTGTTTTACAGTGAATTGTTTCATTACAGTATCTCCTTATAAAATATAAGCACCTGTCCGCTGAAAATCTGATAATTATATACCTGTGTACAACATTAATGGAAATATAAAGAAACCGTCAACCATGTGTTTTAATCTAAAAATATATAAAATAAATAGAATATTTTCTGTGACTTCTTGAATCTGAATATACAAAGAAATCTATACGAAATTCAAGTAAAATTGTATTATATAACTGCTACAAAGGATTACTGACTGCTCTGTCAATAATACTGATTGTGCAATCAATAATACCTCATTTCCAAAATAATGACTCGCAATTAACTTTAGCAAACTGCTTCGTAAAGATTAGCCCCGAGTGTTTTAAGATCATTATTGAATATCAGACGCTGAAGCCAATTTTCTGCTAAATCGTCCGAAATTGGATTATCTGGAACCTGTCCATTCACAATAGGGATAATTTTGGCTAAAGCAATAGTGGTTTTGTTAAGATCTACAAATCCATTGAAATCACTTGTATTTTCTCTCCTTGTTAAAATTGAATTATCAGCATTTGATTCTCCTGAAAACGATGCTTTGTTCTGTACACTATTAGTTTTAGAAGGTTCACTGAAGTATGCAGATATATGATCCATTAATAAAACAAATCCAGTTCTGATATTTTTCTGCATTAAATCCTGTACTTCTTCGCTCTCCGATACATCTAGCATCTGATCCCTTAGCTTTGAATAAACAGATGTATCACTGTTTTCAATGTCATGTTGCAATGTATAGTAAGTGAAATTTTTTACAGGATCTTTCGAGCTGTCGGCAGATACAGAAGATGTAATTGCCCAATAAATTTGTTCTAAATCTCTTAACGTTAATTGCTCCGTTAGAGATAATGAAACTGTGACTTCACTAACTTTATTTTGTATGAACTCGCTCAAATCTTTAATGCCTTCATCTATAAAATATTTGGAAAGAGCCATGTATCTCTTTTGTACTTCTGTGCCAATAATCCCATTATCCATATTGTTCTGTGCCTGTTTGTACATATGTCCGCTAATCAAATTGAGCTGAATTCTAAGAAATGTAACTAGCATTGTATAAGAATAAATTATTACGGCCGGTCGCGCAATTGCTAATATCTTCAATTGAACCCAAGATGTTATCTTATCAGCAGAGCCATCTTTAAGTTGTTTTATAATGACTTCTGTATCATTTTCTTTGACTACAGAGTTTCTCAAAGTTATCGCAAGTCTCGATATCATTTGATTACACGATCTCTCTGTGCTCTCATAGTATTGTCGTTTCTTTGTCCTTTCCATTAGCATTCTTATTTCATTTTCTTGCCACTCTCGCAGCTTACGCTGTGTGTAACGCGTCAAAAAAATGACACTACTAATAATGACACTCCCAAATATGAACTTACGCCTATGGCGACTTAAAAATCCTCGAATGCTTGAAAACATGTCTAATTGTTTATGCAGATCTAATACACATACAAGTATATTACAGAGTTTTTAAAATATATGCATGACAAACTTTGTCACATAATCCTTGAGAATCTTCACTCCATGTTATCTGACTCGGACTGCACACTTGAGGCAACTCGTTCTATTCTGTTTGTGATATAATTAGTTGTATCAATGAATCTCTCCACGCAATTCACAAGACACTTATGAACTTTAGGCTCCAGGCGTAATGATGGCTTATCCATACAAATCTCCCAGCAAAGACCAGTTAATTCATGTACCAATCCCTGAAAATATCATCTGATTATATAATTCATTCATCGTTCCATAGCCATAGTATAAAGCGCATAATAATAAATTAAAAAGAAAATAATAAAGATAAAATAAATAACTACATTTACATTCTCAAGTATATGAATAGATTTGAAATTGAATAAAGTTACACATGATAGAAATATTACTGATAAATATTTATATATTAATACCCATATTTTTTATATTACAAAATACAAAGTATAAATAGAAAATATCAATAAATTTATTTATGCGATTGCCAAGAAACTAACCTGGAACTGTTGCTTTTTCGTCTCAGTTTCAATAAAATGCTGTAACTGATCATCTAGAACCTGCGTGTTCCGGTTTTCCATAAGACTCATTCTTCGAATCTTCACGTTTGTATATCTATATGCATTAATGCAAATTGACCTCTAAAATATTATGTATGTATCTTTATTAATAATGCAAGATGCAATGTAATGATACTCAGAAATCAGAACGGGTTTATGGATATCTTTCACTAACCAAACGCTACTCGATAACGTTAATCGATGGATAACGCAAGAGGAACTAGGGAATTTTTACAATACAATGTACATATGTCCAGATATGGTAAGGGGCTCACAATAAAAAGAACAGAGAACAGAGAATAAGAATTTCAACCTATCAGAAACTGTGTGTTCCACAACACATGATTTCTGATAGGTTGAAATTTTTATTCTCTGTTCTCTATTCCCTATTCCTTTGTGTCCCTAAATGCTAAAGTAAAATGGTGGGAGTATTAACTCGGATTTTTAAGCCTTAAATCATTAGAAATAGACGAATCATAGTCAATTATTCTCTTCGTATTCAATTGTAATTGGTCAATTTCTTATGACTAAGACTTAAAATATCTATTGTAGATCCGGGATAATTGATCAGTTTCTTAAGCTTAAGACATCTATTGTAGATCCGGACTTACATGAGATGCATTCAGTACTACAATAACTCACTGAGCGCTTAGTGAACTCTCTCTCCTGTGTGGTTTATATTTTTGGATCTATTGGAATATGCCAATTAGATGCAAGAGCTCACTGAATGCTCACTGGGCGGTTGTAGTACTAAATGCATCCATGGTGTGTGCAGTTCGGCTAAACTACGCCTACTTTGGGCTTGCGCACAATGAAAAGAATAGCGAACAGAGAACAGAGAATAAGAACAGAAAATAAGAATCCACATAACTTGAATAACCGCATAAACATATGCATAAAAAAAATCATCCAATCGTATTTTATGTTCCTTTTAGAACATTTAATCATTTTAGATCTGGAAGAATACATCAATGGCCTAGTTTCCACCGAGAGTTTAAACCGGATCAGAACCAACCAATTACAGTCGAGTATTTTCCTATTACAGTCAACAGGGGAATGCTCGACTATAGTTGGTTAGTTCTTACATTCTGATCCGATTTAAATCTTCAATAAAAACTAAGTCAATAGCAGCGAGCGCTCAATCAACAGTTGAGTCCGCTGCTAATGAGAATCAACAATTCCCTAGCAATTAAACATCTTTTGCAATTTGAGTACGGGAGAGTGCAGTTGAAGCGACACGTTGCCTCATTCATTTACGCGTGCCACCAGCCAGTATTCTGTCATTGTCGCGTACTGGTTGATTGGTCCCGGTAGGTTGCGGTCCGTTACGCGTCGTTACGTGCGTAACACGATTTTCATTTCTTCGGACATTTCTTATTAGCCCTCACATCGATATGGCTTGGCTGTCTGGTCTTGCTGATAAGGCAGAGAATTTGTTGAATAAAATTGACAAAAACACTGCGGCCGTGTTAAATAAAGATAAATACGAGATGCCGCAGGGTCATCTGTCAGAAGTTACATGGCTCTCTCCGGAATCTGGGTAATTGCATTCATGTCAATTTCAGGTTATTACCGTTGAATATTTAGATTAATTAATCACTTCGCGAAATGTCATTTTCTCATTTTGTTTTTATTTGTACAACATAAAATATAAATAATACAAATTTATTTTATTGAAATATTGTAGCTTTCAACAGATTTTAACATCCTTATGGAAAAACAATTAATGAAAAAAATATATGAAATATAAAAAAAAAATTAATGAAAATATTTTTCTTTTAGATTAAATGGTACATCCAAGACACCTTTACTGGGATCATCGGGTCATATTCCTTATGTTGCTCCTACTTCAGGTTTGACATCAGTGAATCTATTAAATGTAACGACACCTAAAGAAGACGCGTTATTTACATATTTAAATACGCCTGACCCGAGTCCAAAGAGGATAGTGGAATCTTTTAAATCACCATCAACTACTTCATCGTTATTAGTAGAACATCCTACAGATGACACAGATTCAGATCTATCGATTCAGAGTGATCGGATTAGTCCAACTCCATCTCATGTTTCAATTGAAATGATTCCCAATATTTTGGATGATAAAGATGCTGAAATAAATATGGAAAATTCAAATTTGTATCCAAATAATGAAATACAGATCTTAGATTGTGAAAATCTAGACAATACAACAACCGAAACTATACAGAATGGTACATCTTAATTTTTATATCATATTTATAGTCATCATTTTTTATAAATATTTTACATTTTTATATTACAGAACACAATAATGTGGAGGAACATTTAGATGTATTCTATCCCCAGCCCAGATATAAAATAAAGTCAAGCAATGTAAAAACGGATAATTTAGATAATCCAATTGATTTAGCAAATAAACGAAAATATATAAGAGAATTGGAAAGACACTTGGAGAAGCAAAATGAATTCCTTGGAAAACAAACGGACTTTCAAAAAGAAATTGTAGTTCTAAATGAAAAGTTGAAAGCCTTGGAAGTAGAAAAATTAGAGCAGTCAAAGCAAGTAGTAGATTTACAATCCATCATTGACAGAAACAGACAAGAGTTAAACTCAATTAGATCTGAATTGGAACAGCATAAAGCTAGGGCATTGAAAACTTTACAAGAAAAGGAAAAACTTATAGCAGAACTGAAAAGCAATGCACCGACAGCCATGGATGAAGCCACTATCATGGAATTGAATCAATTAAAGTCAGTACAATTAACATCAGTATTTTATAAATCTATAATTAATATGCGGCAGTCGTTTTATAAACATATTATATTAAATCATAGACATGAACGTGATAGTGTTAGGGAGGAAAATCAGCAAATGTGTCAACAGCTGAAAATGTTGAGGGAAGAGTTGATGAATGCAGATCTGAACTTGGAAAAGATAAGACAAAAGTCAGCCGAGATAAATCTACAAAATCAAGAAATTCTTGCTAATGAAAGACGTCGAAGATTAGAAACAGAAGAAGACATGAGATTACATTCTGAGGTAAATTACATTTTTTTGTTTGGATTTCTACACAAATTACATCTCTAAGTTATTGTGAATTAATAAATTAAAAAGGTTAAAAATAAAATGTTGTTTTAGGAAATAAGATCCTTGAAAGATGAATTAATTAGTCAACGTAATGGATTTAGTTTACAGTTACAAAAGCAGAATTCAGAGATTTCTAGGCTTAAATTGCAGCTGTCTGTGTCAGCAACGCCAAGTAATGAAATGGATTCGAGAATAGCATCTCTTACTCAAACTCTGGTTTTAAAACAGCAAGCATTGGAATGTTTGACGACAGAAAGAAATGCATTACGTCTCCAACTTGAGAAAATCGAAGTAAATATAATAATTTACGAATTTTTGTTAGAGAATATTTTCTGCAATGTTGTTCACAAATAAAATTTATTACATTAAATTTTGATAATTTTATTAATAAAATTTAGCATTATAAAATATTTTCTTCTAAAAATTATTTTTTAGACTTTATGTATGTATATACTAATAATAGTCTTCTTAATCTAAACAGCATGAATACAGAAATGCTGCAGGTAATTTACGAAGAAACATATCGTATAACAATATAAACGATACGGACGATGCAAAAGCTCAAGTTCCTACATTTTTAATGGAAACACCGTTTGATACTAGCGTTACTAGAAGAGTAAAAAGAGCTTATTCTTCATTGGATGCCATAAGCATTCGAACAGGAGTATTTTTAAGAAGATATCCATTAGCTAGGATTTTAGTATTGATTTATATGGTAAGTACGTATATGTTAATTGTTGTTTATATTTAAAATACTGCTATGAAATGTATATATTTTTGTAGGCATTGCTCCAATTGTGGGTCTTTATAGTTCTCTTTTCCCAATCACCGGAAGCTCATTAATAAAAATTACAATAACAGATAGCATTTTAAAATAAAAAGAAATATATTTATAAAAAATAAAACTTTTTGTGAATATCGAAAAGCAATATTTACAGGAAACAGATTTAGATCTTATACAGCATTTAATATAGCATATCTCAATCTATATTATTGTTAAATAAAAATTTAAAAAAATATATAGTGATAAATCAGTGATAATTACAAAATATTATGATTGTAAAATTGTCTTTATTTTTTTACTACATAAAATAGTACAATATAATATTACAAGACTACAAATATGGGCAGCATTAAAATAAGTGACGAAAAAAGATGTAAATAAGTTATATATGTATAATACTACTTTGTTTTTGTAATATAATCATCAATTATATAAATTTATAATTTAAAATTGTTTAAAATTATCTTCTATTAGAGGTTTGGAGAATACAATAAATATACGAAATATATACTCTCTCTGTTATCTTTAAGTCACGCGAGCTATACAAAATATATTGCAATACGATAATTATGAATATTGCTTTCTTAAATACTAATTTCTTATTACAATATTTGATTGTTTTTTTACGATAGCAATATTAAAAATAATTAAGCACAATGATATGACAAGACATTATTTGTAAATATTTTCTTTTAATAATAGATTTATTCTCACGCACACATGCATACACGCATACACACACATATGTCCATCGGTATGTAAGATTAGATTTATAAAATACTTTGTAATCATGGCGACAGTAAAATAGTCTTATTGTAAATACATCAGTAAATATTACGACAACCATTAGGTATAATCTACTACGATAAAATCTACTACGATGAATCGATCTATTATCTAATCGTCGTCTATTATATACATATAATATATACGTGTATATATGTATATTCACACAGACAATATATTTGTATTGCTCCAGTGATTGGAAAGTAGCGCATATATGCACCTTAGGCACAAATTCTCTCTATTTGCGTATAGTTTGATTGAATAATGCTAAAAGGATATTTATCACATGACTTTCAGTATGAAATTTATTAATTATCCCTGAAATATATATGTATATGTAACTATGATTATATCACATAATTCTAAAGTAGATTAAATGTGGTATTAACATTGCTTTCTCAATTTTTGTTATATAGATGTCTCAAAATACACGATTCGTAAAATAAATATAAGGATTTGTTACTTGTAAAAGATATTGTGGCGGCTAGACGAATTGAAATCCGACCATTATTTTCGGATGAACATCGTATACCGGAATTCTGCGAAATTCGCACTACGGTGATGAGTCAAACTAATAATAAAAATTTGACGCTCACCAGTAGCAAGATAGGAGGCTACGTTATTTTATTAACCTGTATATAGAAGAAGTACGTCTCTCAGTGAAGATATTAGGTGTAGTAAAAAGAAATCCATTATTTTTCCATTCAATTTCATGCAAAAATAATGGATTTCTTTTTACTATATTTAATATATATTACTTTTTACCTAATATATATTCTCCTCATATAGAAGATGCACCGCTACAGAGAGAGACATATCTCTTCCATAATGTAATACCAAAAATATTTATTCTTTGTAAATATACTATTCTCACATTATTATCTCTAATATTTAAATTCGTGAAATAATCATCAAATTGAAATTATCAAATGAAAATTTCCAATAATTTTCCCTACTTTGTATGTCAAACTGGATCAAGTTAATGGAAAGATATCACATACAAATTGTTGACCAAACTTCTTAAGCATATGCTTCCTAAATACGCTGTCTAATTGGGTGATTCTAGCTTATATTTCTCATAAAAAGTA
>NW_017259576.1:1816992-1820898 GCF_001594045.1 Atta colombica | reverse complement strand
CAAATCTGATGTTAATTTCTGTAAATATCAATTTTATTAATCTTTTCTTTAAAAAAAAAATTAATATTTTTCGATAAGTTAATAAATAAATGTCATTATCTATGATGACTGCCACGAGCTGGCATGTAAGTGCGTAATATATTAATTGAACTAAAACTTTTACATAAAATTGCGCATTATAATATAGCTGCAGAACTGTTCTGCAGCTGTCTGTTCGATGAAATAGCTACGCAAGTTAGATAAAATATTGTTTGTTGCGAAAATGCGAAGATGCGGATGCAAATACAAACCTCACAGCCATATTACAGTAATAAAAATCAATTGATATTAATTAAATTGTTAGATCGATATTTTCCATCAAAAAATCCGAGAGAATTTTTTTTCAATTGACTTTAACTCTACAGTGATTATACATTATACCAAAGCATATACAACGATTGTATGTATAATATTCAAGGATCTGTAAACGTTACGAGAATTGTAGATCATTATCGCTTCTGCTTTTGAAATACTAGTCATTTAAGAGAAGTTTCTAATTTAAACAGCATGTTTTTAATTTATTTTTTAGAATTTTTGTCTATATATATAAAGGGAAGGCGCAGCCGGTTAAATTCCATTTTCCATTCAGCGAATTCTTTAATTTGATACCGTCATATATTATTAATTATTTTTCTAATGTATTATATTGATCTTCCTTAAGAATTTCAAAAATATTTTGGTAACAAAATGTAATAAATATCAAATGATACAAATATGGAGCGGCCCACAAACGTAATAATAATATAACGTTTTTGCAACTTTTTATTTTATTCGGATAAGTGGAAATCATTCAAAATCAATACGCAAATTAGCCAAAGTATTTTCATTATTCAAAAGTTTTTTATATGTAACATTCCAAATAGAATACAGCGCTTAATAGAAAAAGCGCTAAAAAAAACGCATATAAGTGCTACTTGGAATCGAAGCTTTTTTTGAATATTTAACTTATAAATTGAGACGCTTCTAAATTAAGTATCACATTGTAATTTTCCGCAACTTTTCTATTGTATTCTAATGAACGAAAATTATTAGAAGTCAATGCACAAATAAATATTCAACGTATTTTAATTATCCAAAATTTTTCTATGTTTAATTTCTAAATTGAACATTTCCGAATTGCGTATCATATTATAATATTATTCGTTTTTTACTTCGTCATCAAATAGCAGATTGATCTTATAACATCTATTTTATCTTTTAATGATTGAGTGTACTACTAATAAAGAGTGTATTACTAATAAAAAATCATGTAAGGATAGCTTAATTGCCGAGATCCTAATAAACTAGATTAATTATGGCGTTCTTTTGAATATTATATATTACATTATTTGAAGTGATTATACTAATATCTTTTTTTAATGTTTATGCCATCTAAATGTTTAGTAAATATCTGATGTTTAATCAAAGATTACTTGCAGTGGCCAAACTTGATACTTAACTTAGTACTTCATTTCTTTTAATCGCCATCCGGCGAGTTTTTTGAAATCATTCAAGAGTAACAAATTTTATTTGTTTCGGTATCTCAAACAGCAAAAGTTTAACTTTTGCGTTGGAAAAAATCGAATCCTATCATCCTATCATATATTAAGGAAGAATAGTTCTTTTCATTAGATCTCAGAATACTTTTAGAATAATTACGATTACTTTGGAATCTCTTTTATATTTCATATAATCGAAAATATATCTCACATAATTGCAGCGCATAGCGAAATTGCTCTTTTAATCTAAATTCTTTCGAATCGAACTTGTTAAACAAACAATCTATTTGTTTAGACAGGTCTTGCGATATTCTAAATAGCGTATTGTAAATACCTGAATACGAAGGCAGAGAGAGAGAGAGAGAGAGAGAGAGAGAGAGAGAGAGAGAGAGAGAGAGAGAGAGAGTACCAGAATAGATAAAACTGGATATATTTATAGCATTGTTTCCTTCATAAAATTGAAAGTAACAAAAAATCATTTTTTTTTTATATCGAAGAATGTCATCGTTTTCAATTCCTCACATTCTAATATTTCCCGCAAAATAACATTACATCAATATTATTATAATTAGATATTATACTTAACAATGTAAGTATAATATCTAATACTTCTTATAATATCTAATATTTTTTTGCACGTAACATTGTTGAGTAGAAAATTATAACATTCATGTAATGTTATATATTGTTACTTTGTATTTATTCAGTTCGACATCTTCATAATCGAGCCTCAAATAAAAATTCTATTAAATTTACTTGACTAATATAATTATGACAAATATAATTATTAATTAATTTTATTGCAAATCCCATCATTCATTAACTTTTAAAGCTTAATTTTCAAATTTATAATTCGAAAATGAATAATGCTCATTTCTTCAACAAACTCAAATTTTACAAGAAAATGTTGCAAGTTCATTTTCCGTTAATTCTGGAATACCTATTCATACTCTAAATAACTCATGAAAGTTAATGATATTTGAGTCTTAGACACTTGGGACTTTGCAGAGTAATGTTATCAGAAATACAATTAATCAATTTTTTATATATTATTTTTATATATTATGTAGAACAAGAGAAGACTCTATGTATTCTCTCGAAGAGAGACAGGAGAAGAATTTATGTATTCTCTCGAAGAGAGGTATATTAAAATATATTTAAAGTTAAACTTCTTTGTCTATATACATAAAATAGGTGTGAACGCCTGAATGACTCACCGCCTATTTACATGTCAGTTGAGAAGTTATCAATGTCCGGGTATTAAAAAATCAACATTCACTCCAGCTCGCTTCGGATTTATCAGACGGACTTGATTCGTCATTGGGATAGTCACGATTACCGCAACTGGTGATTTGAAATGAATTTTTTGTTGGATCGGCAGGAAGTAGAGGCGATAACGTTGAGACGATTTTCTCCGTAGATGATGAATCCTCCAAATGTGGCATTTGCGACCTTCGTTGTTGATTTTCTGGATTATTTAATACAGAACGGAGAAACCTTCGTGTTTCCGCCCGCAACGCATTCAAACGCCTTTGAAGGATACGGTTGCGCCGTACGAGTATTATTGTACGCACGACAATGCTCAAGAGATCTGTGAGAAAGATTGAGAATAGTATTAGAAACGCATCGAAAATAACGTGGGAAATGAAATAAATTCAGGGTTGAGTAATAACTAGTTAAAATGTTAAAAAAAAGTTAAAAAAAAAAGTTAAAAAAATTAATAACTTTTAATTTAACTTAGTTAATTTTAAATGCATTAAATTTTAACTTAACTAAGTTACTTTTAAACGTTAACTTTTTAATTTTTTTTTAAGTTAAAAAATTTTTTTACCTCTTTTAAATAAACAAATAATAAGATGTAATAAGATTAAGGGCGCAATCTGTTCATATTTTAAAACCATCTTAAGTAATTTCTTAAGATGGTTGCTAATAATGCTAATTGATTATGCCTTATACAACCCTTTAATTGCTTATGCCTTATGCCATAAGTCTTAATTTGGATCTACAATAGGTGTTTTAAGTCTTAAGTCATAAGAAATTGATCAATTACAGTCAAATATTTCTTCTCGCATTCGATTGTAATTGGTCAATTTCTTATGACTTAAGATTTATTAAAAAGTAATCACTGATTTTATATCTTCTTTAGGCTGGCTGTTTTTTTAAAGTTATAATTTATATAACTTATATAATTATATTATTATGTACTTATATCACATATGAATAAAAAAATTAAAAATTTTATTTACTTAATAATCTATATTGTAGTTATTTAATTTCATTTTAAGAAAAATTAGGATATTATGATCTAAAAAATAATTTTTTTTAAATTAACTTTTTTTTTAACTTAAGTTAATTCAATATTGACTTATGTTAAGTTAATTTTTTATTC
>NW_017259576.1:1813736-1816380 GCF_001594045.1 Atta colombica | reverse complement strand
TTATTATTATTTTATTATTATTATTCTTATTATTTTTTTTTAAATCATAATTTTTTTATAATTAAAAACTGTGTGACGGATCATAGTCCATTCATTCCTGACGAAATTTAAAAACATTATAAAAATTTGATTAATTTAAAAAAAAAATTATAAAAATTTATTATAAAAAATTTGTTTAATGCTTCCTGAGAAAAAAGTATATACAGATAAAAAAAATTGATAAAGGGACGCTCAAAAGCTTTGATACCATCAGGGAAATAGAAAATATAACATCGTTACTTCTACTTTATTATGTTTTATAATAATAATTTGATAATGACACTGCAATTTTTATATGACAATAATGATAACTAACTAAAGTTGGGAAAATCACTTTTAAAAAGTAACTAAATTACGCGTATACCATTATTATTGAATACCATTATTATTGAAAAATGTAATGTTTACGAGTAAAAAGGAATGTAACGAGTCAGTTACAAGTAACGAGTTATTTTTTTTCAATAAATAACGTGTAATAAGAAGTGACTAGTTATTTTTTCAAAGTAACTTTTCCAAAATCCTGGCATTAACATTAATCCCAAAAATACAATAAATGTAGTAAGGCTTAAGAAATTAATTAATCATAGTCGAGTATTCTTCTCATATTCGATTGTAAATGATTTGATTCCTTAGCCGAAGGCTTAAGGCTTACTACACTTATTGCATTTCGAGACTTATTATAATAAAAAATTCGCAATATCACCACTTTGGCTTATTATATAACAAAGTAAAGATAAAAATCGGTATTATAAGTAACACGTTATTCCCATTCCCTGGCTATCAGGCAATTAATATAAAGTTTGTACATTATGACGCAGGACTAAAGTTAAACTTACTAATTATTGCAATATACAATAATTCATAGAAATGCCTAATTATTTAATATTTTTGTTTACATATCTATTTAGTTATAATCTTATTGAATCCTTTGTATCATGAATCATTTCCTTTGAATCATTTCTTTTTCTTCCTTCTCTTTGTCTATTTTAAATCAAGATTACAAATAGAAGCTATCAAAGCGCGAATAAAATTTAAAAATCACATAAACTTTTTAAGTTATTTCTTCATCGTCTGCTTTTGAACAAAAGCAATATATTCTCTTGTTTTACACTTTAGATATCCATAAAAAAATCTTGTAGCTCAAAATAAGATATATATATATATATAAAAGCTTAAAATAGATATATGTGCGAAAAAACAATCTATGATAATTTTTCGTGTCGCGCGTGGCAAGTATTCTTTTATTATATGAATATATAAATATATAAGTATATTCTTTTATATTCATTTTGTTAAAAAATTGATACGTTAATCATTTTTAAATGCATCCTTCCTTCTAGTGGAAAGTATATATATATATATATATATATGCATCTTTCCTTCTAAAGAAAAGTATATATTTGTATTAAAGTATTTGCTAATTATATTATTTTTCTTTCAGTTTTACTCTTTCAATTTCGAGCTAATTTACGAAAATACTTGTCACGCGCGACCCGACGCGAAAAATTATCAGCGGAAATCGCCTGATTTGATGACTCGTATTAAAAGTATATTTAGCAAGAATCATCTCGTGGATCAGATTGTGAGGATTCGAGAAAAATTTTAAATAACCGTTTAAAGTAGTTGAGAGATAAAACATATACCTATATAACATCTCGCAATTTTTAGCAATTTTTTTTACCTCTTCTTCTTTCCGCAACGAGTCTCTTGTAATTCTCATCAACATTTGTCGCGTATTCCGCACTTCTATCCACGACAGAACAGTCTGATATCGTGTCCGAAGAATCGAGTCTTCGCGATTCACAATTCTTATGAGGCGGTAAGAGCGTCTCGACGATCGTCCCGGTTCGCAGCATCTGTTCCAATGCGAATCTTCGCCGTTTTATGCCGCTTTGAGATCCTCGTCGGTGACGGATGCGCGAGCTAACAGTGGTTCCCATGGCCATGGGGAACTCAGCTATGCAAACAGTTGGTGCCATCTTCGGTGCGAAAATTCTGAAACATGAATTCTGCATTATCGGTTTACTACGAATAACATGTTTTGTTCGTTTCGCAACATATGTCTTTATGTCCACAGTAGTAAATATCGTTTTACGATATTGATGTCTACTGCAGTAGACATCTCGTAGTAAAGATTGTAGTAAAGACTGTAATAAAGACATATCGTAAAACAGTACAATAAAAGCAAGAATAAGTCCGTCCATAACATAGAGACGATTTAAAACAACGATTTCGACAAATACTATATCAGTGTTGTTTTAATATTCATTTATACAATCGGAATGATATATTTGCATATAGCAAAAAGACGAGACACGTTAGCATTTCTTAATTACCATTTCTTACTAAAAGCTATTTAAAAAAACTCGCTAATTAAAAAAAGGCAAATTTTTTTCAAATTTCGTAACAGAATGTTATAAAACGTATAATATTTTTCCACACAAAAAATATAATATTTATTATATCATATTTATTATAAATATCACATTATTTATTATAAAATATTTATTATAAACATTTATTATAAAATAAGTATGACCGCGTAACTAATTTCTCGATGTGCAAATATCTTTTAGAATCTGTTCGATCGTTTCATAGAATTGCA
>NW_017259576.1:1812931-1813636 GCF_001594045.1 Atta colombica | reverse complement strand
TATACAATTATATATAATTATATATAAAATATGTCCATTTATATAACATTTTTTTCCCGGACCATTATTTCATATATTGCATTGCTTTTTCTTTCTCTCTCTTTAAAAAAAAATTCATCTTTTTTAAATAGAAATAATAAAAATAATTTTTCTAAACTTTTATTATACAAAATAATTATAAAAATGTAATAGTTTAACAAAATTTTTTCTACAACTTAATTTTACATAATATAATGAACATGATATAATCGCATCTTATAAATATATGTAGTAAAAACATTACATATTTGTAAAATGAGCAAAATTCGCACAATTATCTTAATTTTATTCATACCCAATTTTATTCGTACCCAATGCATATCTAACAATATGAAAGTGTTCAAAATATATATCTTCAAGTTATTGACTTGTCAATTTACAAAAAATCATGCATGATTATGCATGAATATGTATTGCGTTGGTTACGGACGATTATCATTTCTGAAAATATGATCGTAAAAAATGATAATAAGGGATCTATTATTATTATAACTTCCGCAAAACACGCATCGAATGGCGTCATTAATGAGTTGACATGTTTCTTAATATCCCTATTGACTTCGGAATAACATCCGGTATTTTGATGACGACCTATGTGTCCTGCACGTGGGATATCCTTCCGCCGCTGCCGCCGCTCCCGCGCGTGCAGCAGCCTTTCCCCCCCCC
>NW_017259576.1:1812349-1812831 GCF_001594045.1 Atta colombica | reverse complement strand
CCCCGTCCGCCCCGCCCCGTCCCGCCCCTCCCCTTCTCCAACGCGATCGATGCAGGCGATGACCTGATTACCGCCAACGTCACTGCACGTGCCTGCACCGAAATAATGCCAAAGCCTCACAACTCCCACTCGTGGCGCGGCGGATATATATTTGAGATTGTTTTGACCTCGAATCCTCCACGTGCAAGGCGTAACGTGGGCGCGCGCGCGCGCGCAACGAGACCGTATATGACATGTGATAAATAAATACAAGGAGTCCTTGATACATAGATGTGGAAAGAGCAGGTGAAGAGCATCTGCATCGCGCGCATCTGCATTTCACTCTCAATTATTTATGCTGTTGCAGATTTTCCGAAATTTTCGGAAATGTTGTTAATTTTTACAATCCTTTCGCGTAATCCTGTATTTGTTACATTCGTGCTTATTTATCACGTTTATATATGTATGTGCATACATTATTTTTTTCATTTGTTATATTTCTT
>NW_017259576.1:1809067-1812249 GCF_001594045.1 Atta colombica | reverse complement strand
ATTAAGGATATATTTTTCCATTTGTATCCCAGAAAAAAGTGACTCACTGTATCCGATACTGACCAACATTATCAGGAGCCGGTTCTTGAATTATTTTTATAGTAATATTATTTTATATATATTGTATATATCGTATATATTATATATTATATATATTATATATATTTCGAAGAATAACTAGTTCTCGAAATATATATTCTTTGAGACATACACGTCCAAGGAATATACACTTCGAAGCTTAAAGTTATTATTCAAGATACTAGAATGGAAGACGATTAAAAATAGCTCTTTATTAATCTTTATATAATAGCTCATTCTCACCGTCTCAAAATGTCGAAATATTAATAGATGCAGAAAATGAATTTCATAATTACGTACACAAGTCTATTTTATATAATATCATGAAATATAATTTCAACTATCTTTTTGCATATATTAAAACATTTCTCAAAACCTTTCCCAAACCTTTCTCGAGGATTTATTTCTAAAAGTCTACATTCTATTTCAAATCTGTCACAGATATATTTCTACGAATTTCTCAGATTCTATAATAGTATTTCGTTAATAAAAACGTTAATAAAATCGTAGTGTATCGAATCAGATATATCCCTCATATGATGATGAAAGCGAATTTCCTTGTATCCCTCCCTCCTTCTCTCCTCATCATAACAGATAAATAGTCGAGCCAGTCATCTGCCGCATACGTAATCTCTTTTACGATTCTTTCAGAAACGCATACCGACGCGTCAGCATAAACACGATTCTTTTTTCAAACTTTGGCACGTGTCTGTGATTAACGAGTACACACGCGCACGCGTGCGCGCGCGCGCACGCGCACGCCAGCCAGCCAGTCAACCAGTCAGCCAAACGTTCGGAGTCATCTATTTTGCACTTTCCGCCGACGGTGCTGAAAATCACGCTGCATGACGTACGATATAATGTATGTGATAATTCTGGTACATTCGCGGAAAAAACTTGATTAAAGCGTTAAGGTTACACGGAGAGCGATACACGCGCGGACTCGTCACAACGATGCGACGCGACAAGGGCGGGCACGTGGAAGGCCGTCTTACGTCATTCTGCCCCGTATGCTCGCTCTATTAGAGAGAGATGCGGGGACGAATGCCTCCGTGCTCGGCAATACACGGCACACACGCGTATATCGGCCATACACGCGCCGCCGACCTGTATAGACGATCGGTGTGCGACACGTGCGCGCACTGACATCATTCCGACACCGCGACACGTGTTAACGAGGAAATAAGTCTATGCGTGTGGCGTGCGCTTCGCTGCATAAAAGCTGTCGCCAATTTTTCACGGCCGAAGGGAACGACCTTAGGGCGTGCAGACTCACATCAAGGACGAGACACCCGATATCTGATAGAACATGCCTACGAATCTTCCTGAATACGTTATTCCAGACACGGCATATTAGAACGATGCAATGGGAAAAAGGCAGATAGAGAAAAACATTTTATCGCAGAATCGAAGTGATAATCGATATTAGATCGGAACGTTCTAAAATTTTATCATGTCTGATGTCATGCTTTTTTAATCTGCGAATTCTTTTGAGTGCTTTTTGTATTGAATACTCTATTTTTATTCTTCCTATTCCTTTGTATTTTTCTATATATTTTATAAATATTTCGATTCGTGAACTGATAATAATTATAATAGTTTTTTTTTTAGTTCTGAAATTATATCGTCTGATAATTCATTTTTAATCTGCAAATTTCTTTGAGTGTTTCTTGTATTAGATACCGTTGTTAAGTTCCTTTTACTCCTTTGTACTTTTCTATATTATTTTATTATTTATTTTATAAATATTTTATAAATATATAATTGTTAATTTCATCTGACTATAAGTTTGTAAGATTTTTAAAAACAAACCCATCTCTCGTCCCACAGTGCGCTATTTCAAGTGCTTTTGAACTTGATGAAATCCTAATGCGCATCATTATGAGCATGTTAAGTATTTATTAATTTCGCAAAACTTTCTACGTTACAGTAAACGTCTCGAAACCATTGGCTATTTTTTCAAATCCCTTGAGATCAATTTAGAATCAATTTCTTCAAATGTCGAAATATTCCTAATTCTTATGCAACTGACCGTTAAAAAGACAGAAGACTTTTTATGACGCAAGCAAATATTGATTGAGAATACTCTAACAGAATTTTAATTGGAATTTAATACTCACATATTAAGTACTTGGATTTGCATGTATAAACTAAGCATGTGTGTAAGAGTTGCGCAGTTTACAGTCTTATATTATGAAAGATTTTACGCCACTTTGAAAAATAAATACTTATCGATAATTATTAATATACTTATATTATTAATAATTTATTTTTAATCACAGAGATGGGAACAGTAAAATGAAATCGAAAATGATAACTATGCCTAATGTCTATGGTATTCTAACTCACTTAAAATGATAATTTTCCTGATAATTTTCCAGTTTTTTAATATTTTAAAATTTATTTTTGTATTATCTGTTTTTAACTTCATACTTATTTATCTTCATATTTTTCCTTGATGTGTTACGTTAACACTTACAATTTAAGTCAGATAATTATAAAGACTAAAATGGAAAAAATTGGAAGGAAGAACGAAAAATTTTATGTTATTTCATTTCACATAATAAGAATTAAAATATAATTCTGTCAAATAAAAAATTGCTTAATTTCACATAAAAATAAAAAGCTAAAAATAATTTTTATCAAAAATAAAAGGCTAAAAATAATTAATCATAAACTGAATAAAATCAAGATTTTTTGCAAACTCAGCGGACACAAATTTTATTTTTTTAATTAAATTTCAGGCTTCATACTGTAATAGAACTTTTATTTATGAAGAGACTTACAAAAATACGTAACGTCCAAAATTAAACGATTATTACAAATAATGCTTTAATATTTTCGTCGAGAAAGAAAGAATTCCAAATTAACAAATTTATCGTTATGATTAAAAACGCGAATTATAGAATATCATATATATAATTTTCATTTTCTAAATGAATCATTAATTACTTTACAAGTAATTGCAAACTAAATTACTGAAAAGAAGTAAATCATTAGAAGTCTTGCAATTAAGTTAGACGATTCATTAAAAAAAAAAAAAAAAAACACTACGTAAAATTATTGTGTTTACAGATCCATCAATGTGTAAAATATCTAAAAAT
>NW_017259576.1:1803896-1808967 GCF_001594045.1 Atta colombica | reverse complement strand
TATATACCATATTTATATACATATATATATATACCATATATATATGTATATAGATTATTTATTCTGGCACACATTAAATCGTCAACTATAATTTCGGATTATTTTAAAACTTTTACTCAACACTGTATTTATTTCTGAAATAATTTTATTAAAAAAAATTTTTTTCATACATCTAACCTCACATTCTATTACGACATCGTAATTTGCCAGAGAGAGAGAGAGAGAGAGAGAGAGAATGATAGATTATATTACAACTCAGCTTCTTACAATTGCTTCGTAAGCTACAATTTTATGATTTATTCATACATATACTTAATTATATTATGCATATCTATTCATTCATGACACTTGAACTGATTGGCCACGTGTATGATCAAAGATATATTACAATTGTACTACTTACAATTGTAGTATATGTTTTCCTTTTATACACATATATCATGTATATATTCATGTATATATTCTTTAGATATCATTTATATCTTTTTAAGTATCATTCGTATTCTTTTATATATCATTCGTATTTTTTTATATATCATTCAACGAGAACCGCGGAAAATATAAGCCAGCTGCAAACTGTAAAATATAAAATAAGAAATGAAAAAATGTTCAGGTCACAAGTATTTTCTTGATTAAATTTTAATTAAGAATTAAACTTAAAATTATTATAAACTGTACAAAATAAATGTATTTTTTGATAGTGAAATATTTTTTGATAGAATAATATTACTGATTGTATGAAAAAAAATATTGAATTCATTCAAGTTAAATCAAATTTGAATTCGAGTACGAATGTATTATAGTTCCTAGATTGTTCAAAGATTCAATTACGCAAAGCTTTACGAAATACGTCTCTAATTTTATGTATAATTGTATTGTAAAGTCCATATTGGATTACACATTGAAGATTAGGATTGCAAATTGGAGAATAGAATTCAACAAATTAGAAAGAAACAAATTAAATTAAAATTATCCAAATTCTAATCTTTAATTTGCAATTCAGTCTCCAATGCGTACTTTGAGACGGGCCTAATAGTTCTAATATTTTTTATTGATTTTTAATACACTGAGAAAAAATTTTAAAATGTATGTGTTAAAAAAAATATATTTATTTCGCTGAAATAAATCTTTATTTATATATGGCGAAATAAAATTGTATTCTACTAGCAAATAAGCCATCTATTTTGTTTTTTTTACAATTAATATTACAATTAATATTTCACAGAATTGCATATTTCACCATCACAATCAAATCTTTTCGTAATAAATCGAAAAAAATATGTACGTAACATTTCTTTCGCAATGCTTTGATATTTTCCTCTCGGTATTTGAACAGATAATCATGTCTTTACATTTACAAATTTTCGCACATGTTTTATAGTTTTGACAAAATTACTTTTATGAACTATGAATTAACGTATGTTTGATTCATATATAAAAAACGATTTTGAATTATCTTAACTTATTTCATAATTAATTACTATAAAATCTTATTTCGAAATATTGTTTTGGATAAGTTTTGAATATATAGCGTATTCAATAACTGATATACAATTGAAAAGAGAGTGATTCTACATAAAAAAAATAATTTGGACATGGAATAGAACATAGAATAAAATTTTTTCGTACTTCGTAGCTTTGTACGAAGCTTTTCCAGTAAACAAAATCTTTGAAAAATCAGATACACTTACTATGTCTCGATTTAATAGATCTCGTTGTGAATTAGTATTTTTTCTTCACCACATGTTTGCTATAAATACTCTCAATGTTCTGAATTGTTTTGTATCAGTTCTACTACTTTAGAACTAACCTCTTCTCATTATGAACAGTGCCTATCAATCAGTACCAATATAGTCAGTACTGATTGATACTGATTGACAACACTGATAACAACATATAATCAAGAGTATAAGAATATAATTCTTGCATTAAGATGCATATAATATGATAGAAACGTTAATGATTTTTTGCAAGGAGTAGAATCGACGTGTACTTATAACGCCATTATTTTTATCATTACTTTGTTGTAATAACAAATTGGTAATAACGTTGCAAATTAATTATGTAAAGATAACGCCAGAGTTGGAGATGTCATTTTTAAAAAGTAACTTTACAATACCACCATTGTGCGTTTTATTATCTATTTAAAAAAAATAATTCGTTACTTGTGACGTGACGCGTAGACATCGTATTTTTATTCGTAACTTTTAACTTGTTATATGTAACGAGTTACTTTTTTTAAATAACGCATAATAGTATAAACGAGTTACTTTTTAAAGATGACTTTTTCAATCTTAACATTTAGTTAGTTATCGTTTACACCATTAAAAAAAATTGCAACATCATTACTAAAACGTTATTATAAAAAGTTATTATAACGGTAAAAGTAACGGCATTACATACTTCCCATCCTTGCGCTTCTACCGCAGCTAATTATTATCCAGACAACAAAAAGTGTCTAAAATCAGGTCATACGTTTTTGGCAACTTAAAGGCGTCTTATGTCATAATTTTAGATTTTATGTTGTTATATACACAGTATATACATAGTATATAATATATAGAAATCGATAAATTAAAGCATCAGAATAGAAAAGCTTCACAAAAATTTACTTTGAAGAGCAGAATTATGTATTCGACAGACTAGTCAATATTTTCAACAATTTAAAATAGATAATCAAATTCATGCATGGAATATCCTGTTATGTAGTCTTAATTATTCAATAAACACAATTATGGACAGAAATAGTAATCTACAGCGAGATTTATTAAATCGAGATTATATAAGTGTGCCCTTTGCCCGATGAATCTTTAAAATCGATTTTTTCGAAAATAAAACCTCATGTAAAAAATTTTTATTGTACGTTTTTAACTTTTTTTTTTCAAATCATCCTTTTTCCGGTTGTATGATCACACTTTTTACAAAAAAGTTTATAATCAGATTTGCTTATTTTTTAATCGATTAGAATCATGCAAATTGACCAACATGTTCTAGTTAGTTTAATAGATATATATTAATCGAATGATTATTTAGTACAAATATTAATTATTCGAATATTTATTTCCGATAAAAAAAAATTCGAATTCGATTTAATTCAGATTTTAGAAATATCTGCATGTTTTTCCATTTGCAAAATCTTTAGGGTGAGGAAAAAATACAACCGAAAGAAGGAATAACAGTATATTAATCGATTATACTTTCTTTTCCTTTCTTTTCTTTTTCTCACATTCCGCGAATTTACTGTAGATACTAAATTCCCGTTTTTTTTTTCTGCACACGGAGAAGCCCGTGGAGTACACACGTGGCGGCTGCAAAGTTCAACGACTCGAGCTTATGTCTGGTCTGCACGTATTCTCTTAGTCAACACACATCAGAGGTTGGACACGCGCAATTCTCTCTGCTCTCATATAACTCATATAATTCATTCTCTAAGACTCATTCTCCTCCTTTTTCTCAGCTCACAGTCAAGATTATATTTCACAGACATGCGCGAATTTATGGACACCCTGCACACGAACAACGATATTGCATTTGTGACGTAAGGGAGAAGATAAACGAGATTATCGACGTATGCAAGGATTCAATACATTCTTGCAGACGGACAAACACAGAAAACTCAGTGTCAAAATATCTCATAGCTTTTGCATAGCATGAGCTTTTATTTTCATCTATCTCCATTTTCGTATTGCATTACGATTTTGGCTATCAGAAATTCGTGTATAATATTTTTTTATGCAGAAATAAATATTTACACTTCCCTATCAAAATTGTTAATATTTGAATAAGATTATCTATATATCTACATATTTTTTTTATCTATATTTATATATACATTTTTTTATCTACATATTTTTTTTATCTATATTTATATATACATTTTTTTATCTACATATTTTTAAAAGATTTGTATTGAAACACTTCAGAAATTATATCCAATAAAGTCAATAAAGTCAATAAATTTTTATGTTTCGGATTTAAGGATTAAGTAATATTTTGATGCAAGATATCATGCTGTGCAAAAAAATAGATATTTTACATAAAATATTGGAATGAGATTGCAATTCCGTGTTTATAAAATAATTTATGAATCTAGAATTGCAATATAATTTTAAACTATAACGAATAATACTAAATATATGGAACTATACATACACAATATAAAGATTCTCGAAAAATATCTCGTACAAAAATACTGTAGTATACTGTAGAAAATAAAATGTTAATTTTAACTTAAAGACGTATAATAGACTTCCTGAGACATCCAAAAATGTAACATTAATATTTTGTGTTAATTTACATCTTTAAGTTAAAACTAGCATTTTATTTTTTACAATGTACGTTACAATTACGTATATTTTAGATTTCCTAAGTATTTTCGTATTCATACGATTTCTTCGAGTATAGGATCTCAAAAATACAAAATATATTATTGTCGTATAATATCGACATATAAAAAAAATGTAATTTATTTCACATATTTGTTGATATTGTGTAACTTAGAAATTTTTGACTCATTGGACAACCGTTCTCTCCATAAATAAAAAAAATTATGATTTTCCGTCGAAAAACACGAAAAAGCAGTTGATATTATATTTCAAAGTCTATCGCAAATTTCGATTATTCACACTGGTTAGATTTAATATTTTCCGCGCGGAAAATATCGAAGCTCTCTCTTGTTGCATTTGCGTCATTGACAAAAGAAACATGGGGTAGTGGAACATGAGCGAGCCCTCGACGTATCGTGGAACTCGACCTGCGCCGTGATCCCCTTGTCGTGTTCGATCTTTTCGAATACAAAACCGGCTTACGGAGGCGCGTGCAATTTCCGGTTGCGAGATAAAGAGAAAAAAAAACACACGTGTCAAGCGACACGCTTATTCGATCGTGAAACGACACATGGATGAAGATCAAGAATTCACAAACCATACATCCTTCTTGAGAGGTTAAATATATAATATACGTAAATATGTAATAACAAAAATATACATATATAAATATAAAAATATACTTGTCTTTTAATTTATTGGAGTATTTGTTCTAACAATAAATGATTTTTTTTACGCGATTGAGA
>NW_017259576.1:1798737-1798967 GCF_001594045.1 Atta colombica | reverse complement strand
ATATATATATATAGAATATATATACACACTTACGGAACAGTAGAAGAACTGTCACTCAACGTCGTCGTTCCTCTCTCATTGATCTACACGCGCCGATGGTCGCAAATCGACTAAACCACGCCGGAGCAGTCGCCATGTTACTTCGTCCCGTGGTGGGCCGTAGTGTCGAGGGCACACCGTGTTGGTCACGCACGCGCGCACTATATCTGTGAAGTACACGAGGCGAAGGC
>NW_017259576.1:1763093-1798637 GCF_001594045.1 Atta colombica | reverse complement strand
GACCCGGGGGTTGCCGTGGTGCTATCGACCGGGCCGCTGGTCGGAATCAAACCAGGCGTCGGCGCCGTGGCTGTCCCGGCTTCCTCGAGTGCCGGACCATCCTCCACCTCCACCTCCACCACCATCACCGCCGCCGCCGTCGCCACCGCCACCGCCGTCGTCGTCGTGTCGGTCCTTGAGACATTTCGCGGTAATGTTATCGCGGCCAGACGGGATAATTCCAGGGGTCTATGATTAAGGAAGTTCAATAGACATATATAGTACAGATATATATCAATATCATATTTTAAATTTAAATAAATTATATATACATATAAAAATTATATTTATAATATTATTCTATTTTTATTGAATACATTTCTTATACTTTACTTTATTTGTTGATATTTTTATAAACTAAAATTAAAAAAATAGTAACAATAGTCTAAGATCCAGTTGCACTAAAACTCTATCTATCTCGTTTTAAAGCCAAAAAGAGACAGAGAGAGTTTTGAATCTTGCTTAAAATCAAAGTTGGTGCAATCGGGCCTAAATTATTTTAAATATTCATTATTTTAAATATGAAGCGCTATTACGGTTTGAACGTTAAGATGTTGAATTATTATATATTCATTTAAATGAATTAATTTCAGAAATTATAATTCCTTGCCGATATGGTTGTCGGACTTTCAACGCAATCAATCTGAAATATTAGTAATCCCCCCAAATTTCCCAAATTTAATCTTAAAAAATTATACTAAACTCATTACGAAAAATATTGCCTCAAACGGGAGTCAAACCTGGATTATAATTATAATTATAATGTCTGAAATTAATTCATTTAAATGAATATATATAATAGTTCAATATCTTAACATTCAGACCGGTGGCACTTCGTATTTAAAGTAATGTATCTAATAAATCTTACTTCCAATCTTATTATTGTTTAAATATAAAAAAACTGAAATTTTGTTATTTTATAATATATTTCCATATATCTCTATTAGAGCAAAGATTTTTTTAAATACTATTTCTTAAAAGAACTTTTGATTCAGATGATAAACCATCATTAAAAATTTTTTGTATTATTTTATATGAAATTTAGAATAATTTGTAATATCTTCATAATTTTTGTATTATTTTGAAATATCGTACCTCCTTAAACCAACTTCGATCTGGATTTAGGGGCCTGTTCTTGAAAAATATCTCATACGAAAACAAGGAAAGTTTCTAATATACGAAACGTATACTATTATGTATTTCCGTATATTTTCGTCTGTAATATTTTTCAGGAATCTAGACTCTGAAGCGAATGGTTTCATACGAAAAGAAAAGAGATTGTCTTCTCGAGGCAGAAAAAAAGCTTTTCCTGGGGGAGAGCTATTTTCCCCAGCGGAAATAAACCCAGCGAAATATAGTAATCGTAATTTGTAATATAAGCAATGTCGACATTAAAGTGGTAGAACTTTTTGAAACTTCACGAAACTTCTTCGAAAGATATCTTTAAAGATATGTACATCCTGTTTTAAAAGTTGCATTTCTGGTAAAATCGTATCTGTAAAGATTCGTATCTACCGCATATCATAATCCTTTTCGATATGTCCGTAAAAAAAAAGAATTATTCTTAACAAAATATAAAGGGATGATTTATTGTTATAAATAAAAAAATTTATTATTTTCGAAATATTTTTAAAATCGATACATATTCAAAATATCTTTTGATTTACCTCTTAAGAATATCTCAATTTTTCTATGGAATTCAGAACGTCCTTCAAAACATGAAGGGTCTACCTACGACGCAAAAAGTATGAGTTTACTATTAAAATATATGAAAATATATGCAGAAGAAATTCGCAAGGAATATGCAAGCATCTATCTTTACAATCATTGTAATACATACATGAAGAGGATAAGATAATTCGCAATTCTAAACAAAAATTAACAAGCGTGATAATACTTTCGATTTCGACAAATAACATTATAATATATATTTATAATATTTGATCGGACAAAGTTATCTAAAGATTGCGATTTTGCAAAACTCGACTACATGAGATAAGCATGAATATAACGTCTCAATATGATTTGAACAATCAAAATTCAAATTTTCTGATACGGCTAATTGCTTTTCTAATTTAATTATTAACTTTAGTGGCTTTAGATTCCGAATTATCAGAACGATGAATATGACGCATTTCGATATATCAGTGAAAGAACATAGACGCGTTTCGCATTTTATGAGTACATTCGCACATCCTCGCTAATTATGTTTGATTGCATCAGCCGTCTGAATTAAATGCCCGAACAGATCAAAGGTTACATTAAATCAAAATGAATTGTGACTCTGATAAAAGTGACTTTTAATTATCATTTTGACTATTTTAATGTCAACAGCTTTCAATTGTTCTGCTTATATAAACTTAACTTTGTGATTTTTCACATATTTTATAGCGTTTTCTCTCGGCTGCATTATAGTGCACACTGATGAGTGCATGTTAAAGTCGTACACAAATTGTAAAGATGTATGTTTAATGTAAGTATAAAAACGAATTAAATTATGAAATCCTCAATACATTTTATTGTGCTGTTAAAATCTGTATTTTATAATTCGAAATATATGAATTTTATTTTTACACAATTTAAATCAGTGTACAACAGTACTTTAATGTGCACTTAAGTGGTGCACTAAAGCAACCAAAAGAAAATTACTCATCTGCGATTCTTCTCTCAAAAAAGGAAACTTCAGCTAAACAAAATCGAATCCTAATAATATTGATTAAAAGCTATCTTTTACAAATGATCGAATGAACATTCACACCGATTCAACATCTCTTGTAATTTCAATCATGCATTTATATTATGCGTCCAATGCACGTACATTCAACGGTACTCGAGGAAATAAATATTCGAGGATGATTTTTTTTTAACTTTACTCCACAAACAAAACACAAATTCTTATGATATTAAAATAACTCCAAAATGATCACTAAAAAGATACTTTTTTAATCATGATTCATTTTAATATCATCTGACATTATTATGACTTGATGTTTTGCAATATTTCCTGCATACTCATTGCTATCATTATGGATTGTAACGTCAGAAGCGAGAAAAATACATACAGAAAAAAATTGTTGTAAACTATATTAAAATGTATTTTTTAATAAATATTTCATAAAACAGTTAACAAAATAGATTTATAAAATTTACCGAAAACTCTCCTTGTGTTCCGGTAATTAATAAATGACTATATATTTGAAATTAAATTATATTTATAAAGGAAACAAGCTATATGACAGCTATTGAAGTGAGATAAATAATATGATTTTATTCCATTCCGAAATAAAGAGTTTTCAATATATTTTATAATTTTACAAATATATTCTATTAAACAAATATTATGTTAATAAAGATATATTATTTCAATATATTTTACCAGAGTTTTCATTACGTGTATTTCTCACTTTTTCATCGTCAATCCGAAGATTCATGATGAGTAGTCGAAAATCTTAATAAATGAGCTCATTCGATTACAAAAATCCTATGATCGACATTTCTCATTCTCAGAAAAATCAACAGATTCAAAACTCAGACTTCATTTAAACCAATATATTCTCGTTGCTCTAAGGATTAGTCTTCTCATGTCGCTTCTTTCGACGATCAATATCAGTTGGTGCAGCTAAAATCTAGCCATTTCAAAAGACGCATGAGCGCAAAAATGTAATTGAATGAATAATTTAATTACTTTTTGATTTTATCTCCGTTATTATTAAACTGTTTTTACATGTTCGATTGGCTCACAACGAGGATGTTCTTTCAATCTCTTCTTACAATGATATCAATTCTTTTTACACAAAAATCATTTATTACGTACAAAAACGAATTAAATCATGAATACATTTTAATCCTCAATACATTTTATTGTGCTGTTAAAATCTGTATTTTATAATTCGAAATATATGAATTTTATTTTTACACAATTTAAATCAGTGTACAACAGCTTTAATGTGCACTTAAGTGATGCACTAAAGCAAACAAAAGAAAACGGTATTAATTACTCATCTGCGATTCTTCTCTCAAAAAAGGAAAATTCAGCTAAACAAAATCGAATCCTAATAATATTGATTAAAAGCTATCTTTTGCAAATGATCGAATAAACGTTCACATCTCCTGTAATTTCACACAATGCATTTATGTGTCCGATGCACGCACATTCAACGGTACTCGATGGAAATAAACTACCGATATAAATGATTTTTATATAGTATGGTTTTTATGAATCCTTGTATTTATTATTTATTTATCAGATTTTTTTCTAATTTTTTGATAATAGTTCTTTGATATAAAATCTTGTCATACACCTTCCTCTTCACAACTTCTTGAATTAAATCTTTAAATCAGTTCTTATGCGTTTTCAAACTATGAAAGTTGAAGCAGAATTTTTTAATAACTGTTTTTGTTATAACTGTTTTTATGACTTTTTGATAACTGTTGTCTTTATTGTTATTAACGGTTGTTGATTAATAAATGTAATATCTCTCATTTGTTATTCACAAATTAGTTTCTTATCATAATGTTGTATTTTCATAAACACACTGAACACACATCACTAGAAACTTGGAGATTACAAGATGTTAAAATTTCTTAATAATTTCTTGCGTCAGCCATTTTTTGTTATAGAGTTAAAAAAGTCAGAAAATATACGCAACGTTTTTACAAGAGTTACATTTATATTATATAAATAACTTTATATAAATAACTTTTTGACGATAAAATCGTCAATTGATATAATAGATTAGATTTTTATGTAAAAATTATAACAATTATGTTATAATGATAACAATTTTCTTTGAATTTTTATTAACATACAAACAGAAAAATTAATTTACAATACGTTTCACACGAAGTCTTCACTTCATATATAATTCTTATCAATTTTTATTGATTTTCATTTATCATTGTTACGCAATAGAATAAAAAATTAATTAAAATTAGAATTTTATATCGTTTATATCGTTGGATATTTTTATATCGTTGGAAAATCAAAAATTACTAATTTTATTATTATCTAACAATTTTCCTTCCTTTCTTTTTATCATAAATTATCTGAAGGACGAAAGGGCGGTGAAATACGATATAGCTGCCTGCACCATCTTAAAATTCAAAATAATTATATTCTCCACAGTACTATATAATGTTATCTACAATATTTGTTGAATTGAAAATAGCTATTCTTACCGAAGTATAATTCGCCATCGATAATACGTACATTTTGCCAGCGGTTAATGTACAAGGCACAAAACCTCTGTAAAGTAATATACTGAATAGCCGTATCGTTCTTCGTGACGTTTTGTACCACAACATGTTGTATCTACAAACAGTAACGCAACGCATTACTTTCTACAATAATCAACTGTTTTCTTTTAAATAATTGAACTATTTAAAGTAAATTTGGAAAGAACGAACGACTTAAAGAAATAGAAAATAAATAATTTTAAGGATACTTAAATAAGCTGAGAAATAAATAGAACAGTTATTCTTCTACGCTACTGAGGATCAGAAAGCAAGAAATTTTAGATACTTTTTCCCGAAAAATCTATCTACATTTTACCACAGTTTTGTTTTATTTTTCCACATTGCGCGAATAACTTTGGTGCGACATATTTACGCTTTGTGGAATATATCTGCACTATGGTCCATTATTCTTTGGCCGGGATAACTCAAAACGAAAAGATGTATGAAAGCACCTATTACCATCGCTACGTATCTGACCATCTCTTCTTTATGATTCATTAAGGAAATTATCTAAAAAAATTAAATTCAATATATGCTGTCTAAGATTAGTCATTTTGACTTGACGCTCGGCGTTCGTGCCTATTACTTTCTTTTTTGTTCATTATGACAAATAAAACAATAATCTAGGTAGAATGCACAGCCATAATTGAGTCATAATATCATAAGACGTCATCATGTTCGGTAAAAAATTGTTCATGCATGAGTATATATAAATATGTATAAACATACGTAAAATAATCATAAACATATACAATATATGAAATATGTCTATACATATTCATACATCCCTCTTTCTCTTGTAAAATTACTTTTTAGTATAATAGAAATAATAATAATAATAATAACTTGAAAACATAAAAAATAATTAAAGAGATAATTTTCGCATTGTTCGTTCAAAAAAAAAATGTAAAAAAATTGCTCATACACAATTGTATAATTTTATATATAATTATACATAAGTGTTTTTTTACATTTCTTCAAGCTTGATTTTTTTTTTAAACAAATAGTATGAAAATTACTGTTTTAATCATTTTTAATTATATTCATATCAGTATTATTATTTCTATTATATTAAAAAATAATTTTACAAAAGAGGGATTTATGAACATATATGATACATATTTCATATAGGACATATTTCATATACGATCGTACGCATGTTTATGAATATTTATGTATGTTTATACATATTCATGCATGAAAATTTTTTTATGAGTAACGTCATTTGATACTAAAAAAATGAACTTATAAATGACGTCAGTAAAGCTATTAATATAATGTTCTTATGATAATATTATGACTTCTACGTTCTACTTGGAAGGCGTGAATGCTGTCAAGCTAGAGCCTAAAATTACAAATTTTAGGCTAGCTCTGTTCAAGAATAATGATTGGTAACATAAAACATTTCTAATTGATAATGTATTGATCATAGCTATTAGCTCACTTGAATTCCCAAGAGACTCATAATGATGATAGTAATGAAGAGTAACATAAATGAATACATTTCAAATAAAGAATTTAACAAACGGGTATATCTGAAAGACACATAAACGAATGATTCAAAACATTTTGCGGTATCCGAAAAGAATGCAAACCGAAAAGAATGCAAAACTCACTCAATACTCAACTGGTGTTTCCGCAAGAGAAGTATCAGTTCGTGATAAGTCTGGTCTTCGTAATCTCGTGATTTGCTCTTATTACAAATTACATCCTCAACAAAATAATTGTTTTTCTTTGAATTACTTTCTGAGACTAGATTTTCTAGTCGGTGCCTTTGAAACATGATCAAAATTTTATCTATGATATGTGAATATTTAAGAAAGAAAACAAATTTTTCTTTTACATTAAAAGTTTTCTTACATTAAAGGAAAATGAATGGTATAGATATACGATACCCAATAGCAGCGAACAGACTGCACGCATGTTGCGCGAACGACATGTAGCTCGTATCGGTTATTACCATGAGGCTCATAGTCAGTACAGTTGTCAGGTATGAGTGGAGTAATACAGGATAATAATACACTTCTCTGTCGAAGCTGTAGTCGATATCGAACAGATATTTGTAAGAGCGCGATTTATTAAGAGGAATAAAGAGATCCAATAATTGCGGTGTTACTGGGATCAGCATGTAAAGACTCATCAACGAATAAATCATAACTGCAACTCGCATTATTATTACGATGTAAAAACGTACAAATAAACAATCAAGCCGTATTATTTAGATTCAGGTACAATGTACAGTGTGCAATTTAGAATGATACATAGTGAGAAACATTAATCATAAATCATGATGAGTCGGCGTTAAAAGCCGCACGACCTGCGTTTGTTTCATCATTACCGGCGTAACTTATCGTTATTTTCCTTCCTACAATAGCATATTCGTGCATAATTTGTATCTCCAAAGAATGCGTAAAAATGCGCCAGTGATAATCGATGAGCGACAACAGGTGTTCTATCTAAGAAACAATGCAAAACGAAGGATATAATCCGCGTCTTATAATTTTTAAGAGCTTAAGCAAAAGAAGAACTCGCGAAATCTTACATTTTTATTTTTAAAAACTATGGTAAACAATTTACAGTAAGCGCCAAATGTAATTAACATTACAATGAAGCATTCACAGTCCTCGGTTATGGTTTGCCATGTTTCAGACAGTCTTACAAACTGAAAATCGATGATAATAATTGTGGACACCTTTGCGCGTCTCTAGAATTTCCACTTACCTGCATTAAGAACTATGTAAGTTATATGCAGAATGGAAAGCGTTAATTTTTTATTACTTTTCCTTTTTATAATAAACATGAAATTTTTTTAAATTAAACCCTAAGATTGTGTTTAATTAATTAGATAAGCTCTCTCAAAAAAGTTATTTAAAACTTGAAAAAGTTTTATTTAAAGTCGTCTTTCAAGTTTTCGTTTTCGTAATTATTTGTGATACGTTAAAAAGTGATAATTTAAAATTACTTGCGGCACAATTAGAGGTCAGCCGCATAATTTTATTGATTGAATTGCTTTAGTATATTTAATTGATATGAGTAACACACATACACACACACACACACACACAGCGCACGCGTACACACATACACATTCAAGTTTTTTTGCAAAAAGGTAATATTTAAAATATTTTATTGTGTTAAAAAATTTAGAAAGGCGATTTCGAAATTGATGCTATATGTTTCTCCAATCACATCTAAAATACACTACACATATATTAACCACATGGAGATACTCTCTCTTCTCTCTTTTCTTTTCTCTTCCTCTCTCTCTCTCTCTCTCTCTCTCTCTCTCTCTCTCTCTCTTTCTTTCTCTCTTCCTTTTACAAATTTTATTCACGCAACAGTTTTTTACACTGACACACATAGTTTTACACCGACAACATGAAGAACGGCAGAAATTTACCTCAAGAAAACCGATGCTGAAAACAAAAGACATTATTATGGTCGGCAACAATATCTTCATGAATTTACTTTGCGTTGGCCAACCGCCAAGTTTCGATAAGAGGATCTTATTAATATTGTAATAATGTTTCACCGCCGACTGCATCTCCCCGAGATGCTTGATTGTTGCGCGGCTGTCGATTCTCCCTCAAGATTCAGACATTTTCCAGACATCCCCTATAACATAAGTATCACATTGCGCGTATTCACTATAATAACATGTTACGGTATTGCGAAGTAACGTTGTCTGTTTGGTAATCACGGGTTGTCGAGAAACGCGTGTCGCGCTCCTTTATTTTTTATTCCACTCATTGCCGGAGCGATAAAAAAAAAGAAGTTACAGAGATTATACTTCGCGAAATGTCAATCACCGCGGTGACAGACAATACTTGTCTATATATTTCCTCTCCTAAATTCGCAATGCGTTAAGAATACTATATTTTTTTGCTTTTCTTCTCATAACATCGTACGATTTTGAATGTGAGTTGTGTCACGCTGATAAATACACGATAAGCATAACAGGAAAGTTGAGCGACATGAAAACCACACGATATGAACCAAATAAATGATAGCTTTCACGAAGGGGCTGCGGTTCGCTTATAACACGAGGAGCGACACGTGCTGTCGTATAAAAATCTGACTGATGAATAATTTATTTTTTTTACTTTCAAGTGTTTTATCCCGAATGCTATTACGATTCGATCTGCGCGTCTATCGTGATCTACTGTAATAGATTGTACCGACACGTGTCAATTCGTGAGAAGCAGAACAAATTGAAAATCTTATTAAAGATGAAGTAAAATATAAATAAAGATAAAACATTTTTACCGAGAAGGAAGATGATTCAAGCGCCTACTTTTTAAAAATTAAAAAGGTATGTGACGTAATGTAATGAAGAATCTACATTTGAAAAAAAGTACAATTATTATTAATACAACTAACAAAGATATATTGAGAAATAAAAAGAAACTAAGAGATTAATGTGTCTTAGTCATAATTTTTTTAATTTAGTGTTATAAAAATGCTTCAAATTTATTGTTATGTATAAATTTTTTGAATTGACATTATTTAAATTTTATTACTTCGGATGATTAAAAATCCATGTAGATATCTATTTAACATATTGAATCTAAAAGTAATATAAAAATAATGTAAATAGTGTAATAAATGTTACGCATTTTTAAAATATCTTTTACATTTGATTAAATAAACATATCTTTTGATATTCAGAATATATTTATTTTTTATTGTGATAATTTATCTCAATTAGCTTAGCAAAGTAATGATAGAGTGTTATCTACCCAGAAAATACAAAATATTAAAAGATAACGAAAAGAAGGCTTTTTTAAGTTGTTTTTCCGATAAAGTGAAAAGATGTCTAAAAGATGACGAAAAGATATTGTTTTTAGATCGTCTTTTTAACAAGATCAAAAGATATCTATAAGACATCTTTTAGTCTTGTCGAAAAGATAATTTAAAAAAGATATCTTTTCGTCATCTTTCTATGGTTGTTATTTTCGCAAAGTAAAAAGTCGACTAAAAGATATCTTTTCATATTGCCGAAAAGATAATGTGAAAAAGATATCTTTCCGTTATTTTGATTAGGTATTACTTTTTATCATTCATTCGAGCAATACGCGAGATCGCCACTAGATGGACGTGATGGAGTTCAGTTTCTCGTGTTTGAAAATCATACAGAATAGAATAAAAGGTACAGCATTATGAGAAATTTTATTCGTGTTCTAATGAATGCTAATAAAATATCTTATTGTCGATCGAGTCTCCGAAGGAGACTATGATGAAAGATTCTTACCATCGACGAGATACTATTAAGCACCATCAATCCTGCAAATTTTCGGCGATATAAAAAGGGTCCCAAGGGCTCAGAGATAATTGAATTCATGATTTTTTTATTACATAAATGTTCCATAAATAAATATGCATACTTGTAAAGCTATAATATTCTATATATTGCAGAAAAATTACAGTTTTTTCTCTGCGATTATCATCTTTGTTGATAATCATCAAACTTTAATGATAATACTGAAATCACAATTTTAAAGAAAAATCAAGTATTATTGAGTTATAAATGCATAATTACGTTTACTAAACTAATAAATCATAAAATTAATACAATATTATCAATTTTTAATTCTTAATCACTTTAATAATCGCAAAGACGCGAATTCCCGTAAGGATGTCGGTCTTTAATAGTATCTCGTCGGTGCACTTGCATAGGACACGGTAAACATTGCAGGAAATGGGATGTATATTGTCAGTCATGCAATTTTAATTCGTTTTGTGTAAAAATTAATTTAGGAATTCGGATGTATTAAATGTTATATGTATCAAAATATAAAAACCAAAAGAAATATTAAAGATGACTAAAAGATATCCAAAGAAATCATCTTTATATGGATAAGATGGAGATCAAGATTTAGTTGTACTATAAGAGGACTAGCAGTGCGACATCTGTCATCTTTTAATCATCTTTTCGTCAACTATATTCTTTCACTAAAAGATACCTTTATAACAATTTAATTGTCTTTTAGTTATCTTTTAGACGACTTTGTGCTCTCTGATATAGTGACGTTTAAAACAAAATAGACATCATTATGAAGTTTTTCACATCACTCTGCTGAATAAGTTATTATTGAATTTTGCATTTATCATTATTATCCAACTGATGATAATTTATTCTAATATATTTTGAACATTATTTATAAGTTTTTATTCTCATTATCTATTAATTTGCTCAAAATCTAATCATCGTCACTTATAATATAAAAAGTTTGAAGTTTTATTGTTTATTATTTTATATTATAAGCCGCAAAATTACTTAAGAGAATAAGCTAGTACAGTAAATATAAGCAGAGAGAAATCTGAGAGGGACATCCCGGCCTTTTTCGTATACCAAACCTCATAGAGTAGTGTCCACATTTTCGTGGTTCTTTTTCATGCTATTACTATATATATTGAGATAAAAACGAATGATTAAAGTTGATTATTTATGTTATTATATAATTGTTCATTGTCTAATCTATATAATAATATGGAAAAGAATCAAAAAAACGTAGACACTACTTTACGATGTTTGATAGAAAAAAGACGGGGATATCCACTTTCTCACAAGTTTCTCTCTGATATAAGTAAGAATCTCTTTTGGAGAAATTTACATTACGTCTTGTATGTCCGATAAACAGTCGGTAATGATGATACTTCATGGTAAATGTTCAATAACGATTTTAGAACTTATTGAAAAAGAAACCGTTTTGTTTGCAATCTATTTTTTGATTGCTCAAACTCCAATTAATTTAATTGATGATTAATTTAAGAAACAGAATTGACTCGCTGCATTGTGATTGGCTGAAATAGAGAACCAATCAGTCGCGAAATTGTTAATCCACAATCTAATATGAGCATAAGACAACATTTCGAAATACATAATTTGTTATCTCTGATCTGTAAATTTAAACAGATTTTGTTTTAATTGTTTTTATAATAATTGTCAAAACATGAAAATATATTTTGTTTTTAATTGAAATCATTGAGATAATTAGTGCAATACAGCAATATAAATAAATTAGATAACTTATTTGTGTATTACATTTAAATTGTAAATTTATATTAAGAATAAGCACATTACATATTAAACATACAATTTCTTGAAATGTTAAAGCGATTAGAATTCTCGATTGTCATGTTAGTTAATTAGCTAATTTAATGGAGGATCTTCTGATTGGATTAATGGGCGCGTTCAAATTGACAAAACGGCAAGCTTGTTCGCCGAACAAATGAACATGATTGGTTGTTACTTATAAATCCAATCAATCAAATTCAATCACTTGATACACAGTCGCTTTGCTATTTTGAACTCCTGGCTGTGTTCAGTAGACTCAACTCAGACTCAGTTGAGTAAGCGCTCGCTGCTATTGATGTATTCTTCCACATCTAAAATGCTGATTGGATGATCTAAAAGAATACACCAATAAGCGTTTAGTCAATTGTTGAGTCCACTGAACGCAACCAAAATGTAATGAATCCAAGAGGAAGGGAAGGGCAAAAAATTTATCTTTACACAAAATTAATTATGAGGGCTACGTTCCAAAACTTCCTCTCCGAGAAAGATTTTACTCTATATGCTACAGTATACGTGTATTATATATTTCGAGTAAAATTTTCCTCGGAAGAAGTTTTGAAACGTAGCCTAAAATACTTATATCAAGGGCAATTTTCAAGAATTTTCAGCGAACTTTCTTACAAATAATGCATTAGGCAATGAGAATTTAACTTTTTGTTACAAAAATGATTTTCATAATTTAATTATTTTTCCTTGTCAAAAGAAGGTAAACACTACCCCTGTTCCCCTTATTTACGCCCACATCAATAAATAAACTTCAATCGGCTATTGTTGTGAATAGTTCAATTGTGCAATGTGATTAATTGTGGGATCTTCCCATTATGTGTTTGGCCGTAGGATTCTTCAGCCCAAGACACAATGCGAGGGAATAGCGATAGCGATAGGAATAACATGATTTCAACCTATCAAAAATTGGATATATCGGAATAGTTTCTGATAGGTTGAATCGTGTTATTTCTATCGCTATCGCTATTCCCTCGCACTGTGTCTTGGGCTTTCATGATGTGATGTTATCACATCGCCAATTGACCATTCCGATCTTCTGATTTGTTGAGCCAGCAGAAAAACTTCAAGCACTGGCGATAGCTGTGGCCAATTGCAACGTCGTCAAACGGGATGCTCCCCTCTCCACAAGAAGTCAGCTGCCACTGCTACCAGATCAGCCGGGTTACCCTCCTTTTCTGGGGGAATCAAAGTAGATTTGCAGACATGTACTTGTGCGTATAAAATAGCGAAGATTTTTCTTTCGATATAATTTGTATAGAAAAAAAGTATTCGGCCCGTTTGTATTTCGCGCAAATACAGAGTTGATTTGTGAGAAATCTGAGAAACACTATTACATGCATTCAGCATAACAGGATTTGAACAATTAGCACGATTAGCACCATCCAACGCGCCTCAAAGTTTTCCCAGGCAGATAATTTAGTTATAGAATGGCCGGGAATTTTTGGCAGAGCTCGCATCAGTAAGTTTGAAAATCACAATAAAATCTCAACAAACGAATTTCAGTTTTTACGAGGTTTTCTGTTTTCGATAGTCAACAATGGTTACTGGATAAACAGGACTTAATCAGAGAACGTCAACATGATTTATCGGTACTAACGGAAGAGGAATATCAGAAAATATTTATTTTCTTTTCTAGCAGTAAGTTGAAATAATCTTTTCACATCTGATGAAGATTTACAAATTTGTTCTAAAGTATATCTGTTAATCGATAGAGCACCTTTTATCTATCTTTCTATTAACATTGTTGATAGATTGTCAATTCTCATATATTATAAGATCTGATGTTAAATAAAATATACATTTAATATATAAATACTTATAAGATATATAAAAAGTGTATAGTTTCATCTGACAAAACTCTGCTTTGTTCTTTATATTTGTTAACGGAAAATATTAAATAGTTCAATATACTTATTTCAATCGTCAATTATTAATACAAATTCATTAATATAAATTCATTAAAGCAAGGATTTAACATTTACTAAACTGTAATTGACTGTTAAGAAGTTTGTACATTTTGTCACACCATTACTATGTACAAGCATATTTTATATGTAATATAATCTGTAATTACATCTGTATATAAATCCTGTCACTAGTGATACAGATGATAGGTGAACAGTTAAAATTGAGGCAACAAGTGGTAGCTACTGCGACAGTATATTTTAAAAGATTTTATGCTCGCAATAGCTTAAAATGTATAGACCCTCTATTATTAGCTCCTACTACTGTCTTTCTGGCATCGAAAGTAGAAGAGTTTGGAGTAATTTCTAATAGTAGACTGATATCAACAATGGGAAATGTAAGTAAGTTCCATGATATATTATATCTTGTTACAGTTCATTGAGGGATTAATATGTATGTAATTAAATAGTTCTTTAATTAATGTTATTTTTTTTTATAGTTAAGAACAAATTTAGTTACGCATATTCGCAAGAATTTCCATATCGCACAAATCATATCTTGGAGTGTGAGTTTTATCTTTTGGAACATTTGGACTGTTGTTTAATAGTATATCAACCATACCGTCCCTTGTTAACATTAATTCAAGATGTAGGACCAGATGATCAGCTACTTATGCTTGCGTGGCGTATTATTAATGATAGTCTGAGAACAGACGTATGTTTGTTATATCCACCTTATCAAATAGCTATTGGTAAGATAATTGTTTTGTTCTTAATGGTCTAAGTATAGCATTACAAGAAAATTTAATGACAATTTATATCTTTTTTTACAGGCTGTTTACAAATAGCTTGCGTGATATTACAAAAAGATCTCAAATCGTGGTTCGCAGAATTAAATGCAGATATGGAAAAAATTCAAGAAATAGCACGGTATATAATAAATTTATATGAATTGTGGAAAAAATATGACGAGAAAAACGAGATGCCAGCAATATTAGCTAAAATGCCAAAACCAAAAGCAGCACCACAACGTTGACAGCAAGCTCTTGATTCGCCGAATGTTTGGGATTCATGCTAATGCAGTGAAATGCTTCAACTAAAAATCTGTTCTTTTTCTCGATATGTACACACTATCGGAAATATACAGTTGACAATGAATATCATTCTGCACTTATATCTGCATAAATGTTTTGATATGTAAAACTACGTTTTAAAATATGTCTAAATGATAATAATGCAGTATCATTTAATATTTCTGTATTTGATATTCGATAACGAAAATGCTACAATTAAATAATTATAATTTGATTTAATATTCATTATCAGATAAGTACAGCGACCTATTAATTTATATTTTTATCTACATGTTTCATTTGTACACAGTATTAACTATTGATTTAAAATATAAATATATATATTATTTATAAAATATACATATAAAAAATCATTTTTAAAAATTCGAATCATGCTATATCTTTATATATTAAATTTGCTTCAGAAAAGTAATGTCCAGAAGATATTGGATTGACGACTATATTTCGATGGAAAATTTATTTATTGTATGCTATAAGAAATTGTAACAGATTTTAGTGTGATGAACTAAATTGAAGAATTCTGAATAATTCCTTCCTCATTGTATAAATTTTATAATTGGAATAGAATAAAATAGACAACAAATTGAATATCTAAAAACTTATTTAATTAAATCAGTATCATATTTGTTTATCAAAACATAGTCCAAAATTTAATTGATTAAAATCGATTAAAAAGAAAAGCTTATTGCTTCCGTATATGTCACTAATAAGCGTAGAAAATTTTGAATTCTTCGCTATTTTCATTTATATAATTGAATAATTAATTTGGTTTTTTATTACTAATGTTTTATTACTAATATTTTATTACTAATGTTATTACTAATGTTTTATATGCTTGAACGACACTCGGTCGATAATAGGGAAAACTAAATGTTTTTTTGCTTCTTTTTTTAGTAGTTGTTTCAGGCAAATAATTATTTATTACGTAGTTATATGCAGTTATTTTAATATTGCCGATGTTTGAAAAATGTAATAATTTATTTTTGTATTTACTGCTCATTCACGCGATGAATCTCTTTCTATAATCTTCTATAATCTTATAATAATCTTCTGAAATTTTGTTAACTTTTTTTACGTCTTAGTTGTTTTAATTATTCTTTATGTATTTTCTGAGTATGAGGATTGAAGTACAATTTCTCACATACACGCAATATCTATTTTCGTCTTCTTATTTCATTGTCATTAACCGTTGTTAATTAATAAATAGAGTTCTCGTTTATTATTATATTAGGCGTGGGAAAAAGTTCACGGCGTTTTTCCCGTTAGATGGCATTAAAAAAACGCCACGAACTTTTTCCCACACCTAATATGTACAAATTAATTTTTTTTCTATCATTATTTCTGCTATTAAATTTGTAGATTAAAAAACTTAGAAAAAAATTTGAAAAGATTCTCATTAAAAGATTCTTAATTTCTGCCTTCTTAAGTGAAATCAGAAGGAAATTGTCAAGAAACACATATGAATTTTTCTACAAATTACATCCATATAAACAACTTAATAATTTTTTAACGAATTGAATTTGGTTTAATAGATCGAACTTCAATAAAAAAGTAGTGGGTATAAGAAATTAAAATATTAATACTAAATAACTAACTTTGAATTTTTATTAATCTACAGACAGAAAAATAAATCTACAATATATTTTTTCATATCCAACTTTTCAATTTTTGATTTTCATTTATCATTATTACGCAATAAAATTATTTTTATATGTTTACTATTAAAAATTTCTTAAATTTTAAGTGATTTTTGGTAAACATATAAAAGTAATTTTATTGCATAACAATGATAATATTTTTAAACTTAATTTTTCATTTTTCAATTCCAACACAATCGCTAGCTTTTTCTTTTAATCAACTACTTGAATGATAAAAGAATGAAATACAATAAGGTAGATGCTTGCATCACCTTAAAAATTCAAACTGATTAAGTATTTCTATTATATTGTAAATGCTGTAGAATCATTCTTACCGAAACATAATTCTGCAATGACATCACATACATATTGCCAGCAGTTAATGTACAAAGCACAAAACTCCTACGAAATAATATACAATAGTATCAATAGCTCAATAGCTGTGTCGTTCTTCGCGATGTTCTGTAGCATATTGTTATCTAAAAATAATTAATTCAATATATAATATTTTATTTCTGCAAATAAATTATTTTTTAATATGTATTCATTCTAAATTTCTTGCAATGAAATTTCATTCCAAGAAAGTGAAAATACAATCATCCTTCACTTCTTGAAAAAGTAATAATTTTCACTTTAAAGGAGTAAAATGTCATTTTTTGGAGATTTCACTGTAAGAAATCCTCTTTTAAAATGAAAATTCTTGTCTTTTTCAAGAAGTGCAATATTTTCACTTTTTTTCAAGGATGTATTTTCATTCACTTGAAGGGAAATTTCATTGTAAGAAATTTAATGTTGAAATAAAATATTTAAAATTTGAAGAGAAAAAAACGATAAAGATAAGAAATAAAATATTATTAAAGAAAATTACAAAATATCAAGAAATAAACAGAGAATAAGTTTATTCTCTTTTGCATTACAACTTTATAAAGAAGAAAATTTTAGATATTTTTTCCCGAAAAATCTATGTGTTCTATTTTTTCTACATCACAAATAACTTTGATATGATATATTTACGCTTTATAAAATATATCTGCGCTATGGTCCATTATTTCTTGGCTTTAATTTAAAACGAAAAAGTGTATGAAGCTACCTATTACATTGCTATGTATGTCAATTCTGCTTTTTTATTCATAAAAGTAATTATCTGAAAATGGTTAAATTACGGATTAAAAAAAATATGAAACGATTTTTAATCATCAGCATGCATCGTCTTAAGGACATTTTGCGACTGCAGTTGTGTACAACCTAATGAGCACATTTTTTTAGTGCTCACCATTATTGTTATGAAAATTGATTTCACTTTTATATAGTATAAGATAATTCCATAAGTATTAATTTATTTATACAAGTTTTTTTATACAATATAAAATGCCTCGCGTCTTCGCTACTGCCGCCGGTCGAAAAAATAACGACTTTACTTACTTTGTTACTTATTTTACTCAATAATTTCTTAAAAACGAATACCGGAAGCCATATTCAGACAAATTTCATATTATTGCTTGTGATATCAAGTTTTATGTCTCATTGTTTCAAAAAATTGTTAAGAAAAACTTTTTTACTTAGAATAAAAAGACGCGCGCGCGCGTGCACAAGGTGTCCCAAAAGTTTTTGCCAATCGCTTTTGTGTAGATAGAGTGGACTGGAGTAGATAAACTGGGTCGAAAAGTCTCCTCTACCATTTTGCAATTTTCGCAATAGTTAACAGATATTAATTACTAAAAATTGCCAAATATTGGTCTTAAATAATTTTGTATTCAAATACTATCAACTTTACAAAAAAAATTGCAAGAAACAAAAATCATTTATTTTTTTCTCATAAAACTCTAAGAATTTTTTCAGAATCGGTATCTTAAAAAATTTAAACTACTTCGCGAAAGTCATACTTACCAGGTATACAAGTATGAAATGACGATTTGAGAAACAGATGGCGTACCAATGTAGTGTGAAGTACAAAGATTTAACATTATACGCTATTTTATTGTACCATCAACAAGTGCCAAACGTAAAGTGATTTGATTGAAAAATATTTGCATAGTATTGTGTTGCTGTGTTTAATATGAACGAAATTTGTATCAAATAAGGAGAATTCGCGGACAGCATTAATTTTTTGTTTTCATTTGAAGAAAACTGCTGCGGAATCATACTGATTATTTGGAGAAGCTTATGGTGAACATGCTCCATCGCAAAAAACGTGTGAATGATGGTTTCAGCATTTCAAAAGGAGATTTCGATGTTGCAGACAAGGAACATGGAAAACCGCTCAAAAAGTACGAAGATGTGGAATTGCAAGCAATGGGATAAAGATGATTCACAAACACAAAAACAACTCGCAAAGCAATTGAGCGTTAGTCAACAAGCTGTTTCCAATCGCCTACGAGATGGGAAAGATTCAGAAAGTCGGCAGATGGGTGCCACATGAATTGAACGAGAGATAGATGGAGAGGCGCAAAAACACATGTGAAATTTTGCTCGAACGATACAGAAGAAAGTCATTCTTGCATCGTATCGTTACTGGGGATAAAAAGTGGATTTTTTTTGAGAACCCCAAGCGCAAAAAATCATGGATAGACCCAGGCGCACCATCCACATCGACTGCAAGATCGAATCGCTTTGGCAGGAAGACGATGCTCTGTGTTTGGTGGGATCAGAAGGATCTATTATGACCTATTGAAGCCTGGCGAAATGGTTAATACTAAATGTTATCAACAATTGATCGATTTGAACCGTTCACTGCTTAAAAAACGACCTGAATACCAAAAGAGGCAATATAAGGTCATTTTTCTCCATGACAATGCTCCATCATATACGGCAAAACCGTTCGGGACACGTTGGAAGCACTCAGCTGGGTTCTACCCTGTGCGGCTTACTTACCAGACTTGACTCCTTCTGATTACCACTTGTTTGCATCGATGAGTCACACACTTGCTGAGCAGCGCTTTGGTTCGTACGAAGATGTGAAAAAATGGTTCGATGAATGGTTCGCGGCAAAAGGGGAAGATTTTTATTGGCGTGGTATCCACAAATTGCCCGAAAAATGGGAAAAATGTGTAACTAGCAATGGAGCATACTTTGAATAAATCTCTTTTTATCATTCTTCCGAATTTAAAGTGTTTTTTTTGGGAAAAAAATCGTCATTTCATACTTGTACACCTGGTATGCTTCTTTACAAAGTTACATACTACTATAAAAAATGATGGAAATTTACTTCAAGAAAACCGATACTGGCAAACATTGTAAATATGGCTGGACATTGTCTTCTCGAATAAACTTTGCATCGGCCAAGAACTAAGTTTCGACATGAAGATCTTGTTAATATCGTAATAATATTTTATGACTGATTGCATCTCTCCACTGTGATTTTGCATCGTGGATGTCGAGTTTCCCTCAAGATTCAGTTGATATTTTCCGAACTCCTATATTCAGATACTATATTGAGCGTATCCGCTAATAATGTACTACGCTAACAATGTCTAGATAATCATAAGCTGTTGAAAAACGCATGCCAATCGTCTTTTCATTTCCTATTCATCATTGATGGAGAGAAGAAAAAGACGTTGTACGCAGAAATTGTACTTCGCGAAACGTCAATCACTACGGTGACACAAGCGATATTCATCTACATATATCCTACCCATAACTCACGTTGCATTAGGAATATTATGTTATATTATTTTCTTTTTTTTTTCTTGCAATATCATATAATTTTTTATGCGTATAATGTCACACCGATAAATACAAGATAAACGTGATAGGAAAATCGAGCGATACGAAGAATCATGCGAAACAAATTACGTGTACAAATTACGTTTACGTAACACAAACGGACACGTATTGTCATAAAAATTTAACAAATAGATAATTCATTTTTAATTGAGTGTTATTATAGCTTAAGGTTTCTGCAACTACCATGATTTAAACATACCAAGAGACACGATCTTGCGTCAAGTATGCAAAGTATACGGCAAAACAGATAGTGCATCCACACATTATATTAAAAAAAGTGCTTTTACTTTTCGTTTTCATGTTTTATGAACGGAGATATTGCAACGCAAAGTATAAAATGATAAATTTCATTTCAATTAAGATATGTCATCGTCGTCAACATCAGAAAATGTTGACCTTTTCAGATTTTGGGCTATACCAGGATGCGTTGTTCCATAAGATTAATTAAAATCAAGAATCTGATTAAAGATAGGTTCTTTAATCAGATTCTTGATTTTAGTTAATCTGGTAATTATAACAAAATAAAAACAAGACAAATTTTCACCGAGAAAAAATAATTCAATATTTGCTTCCTAAAAAAAAAAGATATAAGTGATGAAAAATCTCAGTAGAAAAGAAGAATAACGCTGGAAAGAAAAGTGGATTTTTTGAGTGGTTCAAAAGACACCGCACTAACTTTTCGCAAGAAACCGCACTAGAAGGAAAAGGGGAATCCTGTGACTTGAAATATTTTTTTCGCCACGACACAAGAAACCACGATTATTATAAAATATTACAAAATTGATTTTCTCTTTATAAATATGTTGTACTTGTAGAGTAGATTCAAGATTTTAATATTCCAATTTATTGCTATAGAATAAGTTGTGTCAATTTTTGAAATTAAGATCTTCATAACATCTTCATTTCATATGACTAAAAAAATGAATATCCTACTATATTATTAAAAACATAGTGTAACATGTTTTTTTACATGTTATATATGTCTGATAAAATATTCCAACACGAATATTATTGATGACTTTTGGTTTACATCCAATATATAAGTATCATAATTTTCATAAAATCTTAAGCAGTAAAACGTAGCAGCAAGCGAATTGACCAATCACAGTAGAGACCATAAAGTCGTAAACAGTTAATTTTCTTACAGCTTACATTTTAGTACTTATATTTTTTGTATACCCTTAATGATAAACAGTCAATGACGAGATATCAAACAGTGGGCAAATATTCGATATAATGACCACATCTCATATTCATCAGAAAAGGAATTTTTCCGGGTCTTTTTTATTAAACTACATTTAATTTAATCCATAATTAATTCAACCAGTATAACTGTTGAAAGCAAAATTTCTAATATAATTTATGACATTAATTTTTTTTTCCGCGTGTTAAATAATAAAAAATAATAATTCTATCGATATCAACAAAATAATATAAATATTATTTGATAAATTAATCGGTTTAGAAAGTCACATCTTAGTCCAATTTCTAGTTGATAAATATAACGTATTAATTTATATTTTCATCTACACATCTAGGTTCATCATCTATATAAATTAACTATCGATTTAAATTTGAATAATGTTTGTATATACATGGGTATGCGTATATGCAACAAAAATGTTGATTCAAAATGCAAATATTAATATTCTACCAATTCTATTAAGTCATATAATTCAGAAACATGTTTAGAAGACATTGAAATAACGATTGTATTCTGGTAGGAAATTTATTATTATATAAAAAATTGCAACAGATTTTATTATGATAAATTAAATTGATGAATTCTGAATAATTCCTTCGTCGTATGAATTTTATTATTAGAGTAAAAATAAAACAAACAACATTAAATATATAAAAACTTACTTCATTAATTGAATATCACACTTGTATTATCAAAACCTAGTCCCACCTGAGAAAGCTTTGGCATAAAAAGAAAACACTATTTCTCCAATCTGTCAAGGATGCTTCTCCAGTTTTGCTAGGCACTTTTTTGGAACAATATTTTTTTTATGTCACATAGAAAACACAACAATATACATTAAATGCTTACAATTAAATCTTGTTAATCGAATATTAACTTGAGCCTTTTGAATATCGTTTCCAAAACTTTTTTACATCATCGTGACCAGCTTTGGTAACCACCATCGTTCTTTTTCTACAAGATAAAAAATATATTAAATACTTATTATAAAATTTTTCTCTCAATTATTACATATGTAAATAAACTATTTAACTATTTTAAAATCATAATTACCTTTCACTTTGCCAAATTAATACTCCGATTGAGACCGCATGATCTCTGAGAACTTCGAAGTCAGTTTGTGAAAGAAATTGACTATATAAAACTCCTTCGCTGAACAAAAATCTATTTCTTTCGTTTTCCCATAATTTAATTTGATCTACAATTGTAGGCGGTAATATAGGTGGTCCTGCTTCTATCATCTTACTATGTGCATGTTGTCGCAAATAGCTGTTGATATAAAATAATATGTTTACATAGTTTTGTACTTGGCTATTTAAGCCAAGGTTAATATAATACATACCCTACTATTTGAGAAGCAGTTATTCCACTCTTCAATGCTTGTCTTACCGAATCTCTTGTTAATATCGAAACAACTACATTTGGAAACCTAGACATAAAATAATTATTTAAAGTTTTTATCTTGTACAAGATAGGTTTCATATTATATACAAGGTGTTTGCACTTACCTATATAACATTTCACAGAAGAGTCCAAGCAGTGCAACTTGCAAGTTCGAGTTTGTATAAGCATAAACTCGATAATTTGTTTCCACAATTATATACCCTTCCTTGTCTGTATCTCTGGTTAAAGGTTTAGTTTCACCAGTAGCGATGTTTAACGCTAATCGAGTTGGATAAAACCTTGCAACATAAATTAAGGGAAATATAAGTAGATTTGGATTATTTATAAATAACACGCATTATATTTTATCTATATATTTACCTTCCTGCTTTTCGTTTTCGTTGATATACAAGTCCAAATTCTCTTAAATGTTGTAAAAATGTTAAGAGTCCTTCGGACATGCCTTCGGTACTATAATCTTTACCGAGGGTGGAAAAATTTAATTGAAACAGAAAGGTAAGGCATTCTACCAAATCAAGACCACGTGATTCAATTGTGTCAAGATATTGTAGAATAAAATACCATACCTACATAAAGAGAATATTTAAAACAATATCACACTTGTACACACACACACATATAAAAAAGGAATTATTCATTATAAATATATAACAATTAAATACAATCTAAACATGAAAATATATCTCTAAGACAAAAAAATATGTCTGATAAAGAACTGATAATTACCTGCGAAGCTGTATCCAAGAGCAGAAACTGAAAACCAGCTTGCGTTATAATTGGGCTTCCATCAGCTTCGTCTCTCTTCATTAAACCGGCATGTAAAAGAATCCTTACAGCATCGGCAGATATGCCTATTGTAATATTTTGAAGTATGTTAGAAATATTTATAATTTCTTACAAATTTTATATACAAAATATGATTAAATTACAAAATAATGCAGAACAAAAATGTATCTCAGAAACAAATTGTGTTTGAAAAATATTTCAAATATAATTATACGTATATATTTTTTACATGCAGCACAAAATTTCAAAATTGTTAATAAAAATTCCTAGCATAATGCAAACAACTGAATTCATTATAATACAGTTATGATACGTTTTTAGAAAGTCTTAAGAAAATCTTACCCTCCTGCTGCTGAGAACCAACCATGTAGTGTAAGACGCACTCCCACCTTTCCAACGCATAAGAATCCAAAAAGGCCACATCTCTCGGCTTACTGTCAATTTCTAGTTGATTGGACATAGTCCATGGTTTGCCGCCACCCAGCAATACAATCTTTAAGTTCTTCTTGAAGGTACTGTTCAAAGTCCAACCAGGTAGTCCACCAGGTATGGACGCTTCCTTCCATACATATAGCTCATTCAAAACTTGTACCACCTTCTGATGCTCCTCGAAATAGAGTTTGGAGCACCAGGATGCTATAACTGCCTGTGGTACTGGTTGCTCAACAAACAACAATCTCATAACATAATGCTTGGCAATAACAGGCAACTCACGGAATACAGCTAGACATATAGGCGGCTTGTGATACAATTTGTTCAGAGTGTCAGGACTACGAGATTTTAAATATTCCTGTAGATTCGTGCACTGTAAACTATTTGGCCGTAACAGATTCTTGCCGGTTATTGTACTAGACATGTTACTAATGTTCTGTCGTTCAATTGGGCGAACTATCACTGTGCAATTTATCTTAATCTAAATCCAGTGACAACAAAGAATATATCTCTTGAACTTTTATAAATTGCAAAACTGTGTTCTTCCAAGCGCATTATCTGCATCTGTAATCACATGTAAAATACAGAATAAAATTTTCTGTTTGTTGCATTTGGATCGTAAAATAAATAATACTTACTTATAAAGTATGAACATATTAAGTTGACTGCAATTTGTAAATACTTTTATACATAACTCCGACATATTTTTAACACTGTCATGACACTCTCCTTTGACAACAGATTCAATAGCGTGATTTCTTTCTTTCTTCTTGTGTTTCACAAATCACTGTGCAATTTATGGTATTTCAACGTGCGAATAATGCTCCGACAATGTAATCACGTTATGATTTTATTTTTTTATAATAAATGCGTTAGTCGTGTGTTTAATAACGTAACAGAAGTATTGTTTCGAAAAAAATTTGTGTAGCAAATATTGTTTACATCACGAATAAACGGCTTCAGGTTTATTTGATCCTTTGAACATTTTACTTGACATGATTCTATTTATCACAGAATTTCTTTATCATTACACGCCGTGGTCATTACACTTCCATCGGTCACATTTATGCCGGAATAAATACATTTGTAAAAAAAAAAGCGACATAGAAAGAAAAGTGAGTAGAGAAGAGACTGGCATGAATGACGTGTAGTGTCCTCTATTGCACGCGACTGTAGTACTCAACATTTAAATGTTGAGTAAGATTTTATGATCATAAAAGAATCTCAGGGTAATAAAAAAATCGTCATTATCGATCGTTTTTTTTGCCGATCACTTACAATGACTTATCGTTAATGGTAATGTTATTCGTAATAACTTTCACTCCATTGGTTGCCAGTTAAACGAGGACACAGTTTTTATGTCACAAATTACGTCAACATTTCTTGCATATGAATTAACTCTCGATGACGTACATTGATTTTCTGTTGCATAAGGATGACTTTAATTAAACTCGATTTGTTTAATTTCATCAATGATTATTAACTTAGCAAATGAATATCTATACTTACTAATTTTATTTTGTTAATACAGTTAATATAATTAATAAAAACTCTTTTATTGTTTAATACATCGAAACGATCAATTAATAGTTATCGATCGATTAATTAAGTTAACCACAATTTGATTAAAGTCATTGATGATCGCTCGATCATCAATCCAAATTAATTACAACCTTGATTTACGTAGTTCTTTATTTTTTTTTTATTTCAAGAATTAGAAAAAAAATAGAATTAATAAAAGTTCGATCGAAATATCGCTTCATTTTTACAAACGTAGATCAACTTTATAATCTCAGTTTCATATTCTACTTTTCCTAAAAATTAAAAAATATCTCAATTAGTCTACATTTTTGAAAATGATTATAATAAGAGTGATTATTTCAACTAAACTTTTATTAATTTAATTAATTAAATTGCTAGAATAATTGCCTATTGCAAAATTTTTAATTTAATTTGTCGTTCGTAATTTAATCTTTTCTTCGTGTATTAAATTAAAAAAATAAGAAATATTACTTATTCTATATTAGTAAAATAATGTAGATATTGCTTGATAAATTAATTGCTGACTAAATTAATTGTAGTTTGATCAAAATTATCCTGAGAACTTCTTATCAAGTGTTTCATTATATATAACGAAAATTATATATATTACATGAATAAGAAATATCAATTTTATCAAACTCACACATACAATTATTAGTTAAAAATTAGTAACAATAAAGATATTTCGAAACGTTAGTTGCGTATATATTTTTATATATTCTTCGCGTCCCATTACGTCATTAAGATGCAATCTTGCATCGTTTGGAAACATTATAAATAATATTTTTCATAATATATTGGGTTGTCCGGAAAGTTCGTGCCGATTTTGAAGGAAAATTTAAATTTTAATATACATTTATTAAATTATATAGGTTAGTTAGGCACGAACTTTCCGGACAATCCAATATTTGCATGATTTGTGCATCTCAGTAAACACTAATGATAACATTATCAATATTAATTAATTCTCTACTCAACAATGTAATTATTATATATACAATGTATTTTAATTTATATTATACTTGTATTGTTGAGTAAGAAATTATAATATTAATAAATAAATGTCACTGATGGTGTTTATGTTCCTCCGAGATACATTTCGACCTCCATCCAGTTCCATTAACTAAAAACATCAACGGAATCTGAAACTGACGTTCTCGTACTCCTAGTTCGTATTCGTCACCTCGGTTTCACAGTCAATGACTTCACCGTTCGCATTACAACGTTGGAGAACGGCAGAGAACGATGTGCTTCGAGTGTACTATCCTTCGTCGAGAATGAAAGAGAGAGGATGAGAGGAGAAAAGGAAAGAAAAGAAAGAGGAAAGGAGGAAAAGGGAGAAAGAAAGAGTAAGAGAGAGCTTTTCCTACGTGAACGCTCGCAACGATGTATGTAAGCGCGTATCGGGGCGGAGAAGAGAGAAAAGAAAGAAGCAAAAGAGTAAAAGAAAGAGACATGTGCGAGCTATTCCTGTACGCAATGAGTCGCAAGCGGCATAATAACGCCATGTTGTTGCTTAGCACAGTGAACTCTCTCGACGTGAACGAGTAAATTCATAAGATGTGTCTACGTGAAATCGGATGACCGAAATAGTCCTAATATTTTCAAGGACTATTGCCTGTATTCATAGTCAAATCTTATACTTATAAGGCTTCCTTAAATTTATCTTTGCATGCTCAGCAACCACTGAAATAATTCGTACAGTATGTCTATATATTTATATATCTGAAGATAAATTTAAGGAAGTCTTAAATATAAGACCTGACTATATATAAATATGGATATATATCTTTCTTTTTTCTCCACAGATTTCTTATACTCGATTTCCACAAATGTAAGATTAATTTTTATTTCAGTAATTTAATCTTTATCTTTTTTTAAATCTAAGAATTAAAAAAAGATAAAAAATAAATTGAACCGAGATTAAAATTGATTTTACATTTATGGAACTGAATCTTAATTTTTCGGAGTTAATGGTGGATTTATTCCATTATAAAGTTTTTTGGCAAAAATGTTAATTGATTGATTCAATTTTCTTTATGTTACATCTGCTTTGAATTATTCTTATTAAAATATACTTGTTAATTAGTATTCATTTTTTTTTTTTAATATAAGTTTACATGAGTTTTCATTTCTTTTTTGTTAATTTAAGTCTTTAAAATTAATTAGTGCCTTTTAATTAGAATAAATTAAATGGATTTTTTAGCTCATTACTTAACTATGTTACAAATTTTTCAGCTCCTGAGAATTGAACGTTCTTCGATTTTTGAGATACATAATCGTGAGATAGATAATCTTAATTGTATTCTTTTGTGCTTAGAAGAGAAGAGAGATTGATTTAGGATATTTATTGAATACATAAAGGAGATACGTATTTGTCGATAGTATCAAAAGGTGCCATTAGGCAATATAATTGATCCGACAAAAGCGATACAGTCAGTTCTAAATGTTATTATTACGATATCCGCTACGTATATATCATTGCTATCGTTACGCTTCTCAGAATACCGTGGGACGTTAAGTTTACGACCCACAATCTAAAGCCGATCTTTTTCTCAACTAAAGTGGGAAATCGAGGCGAGGATAACGTTTCGATTATAAAAATTGTCAACAAATTAACACGAATTTAATAAAATTCGGATTATTTTTCCGAGTTCTAATTTAAATAAATTAATTCGCATCATCGGATTATTTTCGATCTTTTTGCTTTCGATGACAATTGCATTTTGTAAAAGAAAAGAACGATTCCTTTTATTGAAAGAATCCAAAATGTAAATTTTTTCTCCTACCACTATTACGCGTGACTCTCCATAATCATATTTCTAAGAAATATATATAGTATATATAACGTAAATCATATCGAGTAAAATTTTCTTCGAAGTGGACATTTTGGAATGTAGTCCTATATTGCAAATGTGTAAAAAGTGATTTCAAAAATGTGTGTTATTTATATAGTCGTCCGTATAAAAATGACACTATACATATTTAAATGAGTAAATTCATTTGTATGCAGAATATAATGCGTCATTTTTACACGGAAAACTAGTCACACACGTTTAGACGTTTAGACTTTTTTTTTACATATTTGAATTTGCAGCGTAGGCACTCTTTATAAATTCTCACTCTCTCTTCTTTCTCCAGTAGTTACATAATAAAATAATGTCATATATAAATTAATAAATTACCAATTATTATCTATTTGTTAATGTAATTTAATTCTAATGTCCTTCTTTAATAAAAAAAAAAAAATCTTTATTAAAAAACAAAAGTTTTTTTTAACAATTATATTAAATTACATTAAATTTTTTAACAATTATATTATATTAATTAACATATTAACAATTATATTAAAAAAGAGTATATCAGTATTATTTTAATTGAAAATAATCTTGTTGATTCAATAACAGTATTAATAAAAGGAATAAAATTTTATTAAAACAAGAGTATAATGTTTTAATAATATTATGTATGAATTAATAACAGTATTTTTAATTAAAATAATGTAGTTGGATAACAACATTCTTTTAGTGCACCATTTATGGCAGAACATCGAAATCTAAATGAATTCTTGACTAAATTAATTCGTATTATATATTTTATATCGTTATATATTTTATACTGAATTCTTTCTATCGGAAGAACCTAAAGTATGACGCGCGCTTTTGGAAATGTTCTCCTGCGGCTAACTACGTTCTCTACAATTCTGTTTCTAGGCACTTGGCAAGTTCTCACTCCCTCTTTTATTCCTCCGGTGTCGTCGTTCCCCCTCTATCGAAAGGGCTTTTGTATCGTCTGTCTCCAGCACTTCCTGTGTTCCGCCAACACGTTCACCTGTCCACCGTCACCTGCCTCCGCGGCTACCTAGGCGTATACCGCGTATGCCCCGCCGTCGAGCGGTGATATCCTGAGGGACCTTAGTTTTGCCTAGAACGCGGTGGGGTCGCGGTCTTGCCGTCTTGCGTCGTATACAGACTTCGCACGTACATACATACACGGTAATGCGACCGCACGCGATTGTGCAGTCGACTTTACGCTGTCGCGCGACTGCGAACGCACGCGAACGCGAGTTTCCCTTGTTGTACAGATAAGCAGGAACATTCGCCGGACGAAGTCCGGACGATAGATAGATTCAGGTTCGACGAACTCCAGGCGACGCGCAACACATCGCTTCCTCGAACTCGTCTCGTGGCTATTTCGTAAGAAACGAAGCTCTTAACGCGTGTCACGCAGTGTGTTCATATTAGATCTGCCGCTCCAGATCTATATCGAGAGGAGGAGGAGGAGGAGGAGGAGGAGAGAGAGAGAGAGAGAGAGAGAGAGAGAGAGAGAGAGAGAGAGAGAGAGAATATCGTGATTATACAATATTCGATTGTGTGAATACTCTTCCGATCCATTTACATCATTCGATTCATTGAGTTTCGGAATTAAGCTTTGATAGAAAGTTCGAAATAAATATAAATTTGAGATTAGAGATAAAAGGACCAATCTAAGAGGAAAAATGAGTTTGAGTAAACTTGTTTTTAATTAATCGAGGGTGATTGAAGGGAATTGCCTTGGAGGCAAGTTCAAGGTATTCCAATTCGGTGGTCATCGCAGGACATCGTCATTACGCTTGACGATTTGCGTGATACGACCTGTCGACGCTATTGAACTGTTGAAGGGCAGTGGTGTTCTCGACGCCGCCTACTTTTGATTCCTGGACGTTTCACTTATAATGTCAACCAGATATCTGAAACGGTAAGTTCGCGAACAATATGACTATTCGACGACTGGAGACGCTATATAATAAAGTATTAAGTATTATAAAAGTATATTATAAACTCTTGTGGAAATTTACCGAAAGATAGTAATTATTCATTATAAATAATAGTGTTTTAAAACGATTAATTAATTATTATCTTCTTAGTATTGAATTGAATTTCTGAATTTTGTAAAGGAAGTATATATTTATAAAATATATTATAAATTTATGAAATGTATTATTTATATTCAGGAAAAAAACGATTTATTAATTTTTTGATGTGTAGCACTATATGTTTTTTTTATTTATTAATTAAGGATCATGTTAAATGTTTAATTTAAGAGTAATAACGGAATTTAGCATTAGAACCGCCGATGGTATCCCGCTACAACTACCGATTGATAATTTTCTATATAATCCTTGTTGTCGGTTAGTGAAAAATTATATTTTGATATTATTTATATATCGTTAGAATTATTTGTATTGTATATCTTCTATTTCATAAATTTTCAATATTTTGTATTGTATATCTAATATAAAAAGAGAAAACATTAAAATGATTAGAGAAGTTAAAATTGTATTTGACCATTGGTGGTCTTAATGTTAAGAATTTAATACGATCATTCTTCCACCTCAATAACGTTTTTAGTTCATTTAATATTTTCTATCATTTTCCGAAAATGAATTCAATAAATGTATGTACAACAAAGAGTTGTGATATCGGCATTTTCGCGCGGTCGACTTCTTAACTTTCCCTTATCTGCGTATCAGCATACGCAGTGTCGTACACATGGCAGAAATAATGTTTCTTACCGCTCCTCTGCTCGATAAGAGCTTCATTTATGGCGCTCCGAAAGATGACCCTAAAGCTTATCAAACTAGAGAGTGATAGCGAATTCAATTAAATACACTCAGTTCATACTGGTATTTATTAAAGCCGTCATACACAAATTAATATAAAAATGTGTGTTTCATATAAATATAGAAATGGGTTAAACCGTGAAGTCCTCAATACATTTTAGTGTTGTGAAGTAAAATATATATTTTATAATTCGAGAAAAATATTTACATTTCACTCAGATTAAATCAGTGTACAATGGCTTTAATATACATCAATATTAAAACCTGTCCTTTTTAACTAAACTTTTGCATTAGTTCATCTTTCTTCCTTTTCTCTTCAGGAGGAAAAACGAAAGCGGAAAAAAGATAAACCTGGTGCAAAAATTCAATCAAAAAGAACAGGTTTTCGTATTATAATATATCCAATCAAATTCATTGCTTGCACCTTTTGCACTCAGTATATCTTCCCTTTCTTTTTTTTTATCTTCTGAATATAATCTACATCTATTTATCTCATTTTAAAAAGTTTTTGGAGATTTCAATACAAATAGATCTCTTATATAGATCTAAGATTGAGAATGAGATTGAAATTATCCAATAGGAGAAAGAAAACCAATATGAAAATAACCTTTGCTTTGATTGGTCCAATTCAAATTAAAAAAATCTCAATCTTAATCTATAATCTATATAGGAGCTTCAGCGTGTGCATGTTTACACAATTAATCGGTTCATTCGTGCCTGCGAGGAACCAGGTGATTCGTCAGCGTTACTTCGAAGTATCCTTGCGAATGCGGGCTTCGTGATCCGGGCATTTTAATACACTCGACTGTACCGCCTCGTACACGCATGTATGTATCTACGTAGGCACACTCGATATAAGCATTCTGTCGATTGAATTGGGCGGTAATGCGCCGTGCTCCGGTGCAGCTGCCGTCGTCCAACATGTTCTGGAAGTTGTCGACAGCTGCGCCGATTGCTCTACGGCTGCTCCAATTTCCTGGCTTTAAAATGGTTCGATTAGAAAAGAAGACGAAGAACCGATGTTAGAAGTGCCGGGACATAATACACAAAAAAAAAGGAAAATAAGCCAACAAGCTATTATGCAAAAAATCGTAATTTGTTTTATAATCAGAATTGATACTACGTTTTTATCTTAAGTTTTCGATTAATCTTAACTCCAGAAGACTGATAACTTATTTAGAAAAAGAGAATTTTTTTTAATAGATATAGGTAATATTATAGATATTATTTAGAATTTTGACGTGATTTATTTGTACAAATATATATAAAATCTAATTTTTAATCTCTTAATCTCTCTCTCTCTCTCTCTCTCTCTCTCTCTCTCTCTCTCTCTCTCTCTCTTTTTCTTTGTTTCTTCATTGTGTATAATAACAACTGAAACTTCTCTGAAAATGATATCGTGATTGAAATGAAAAAAAATCTTCAATTCAAGGTCTGAGATAAGCGACTAATACGTCGAAGATCCAACATTCTGAAGAATCCACTAACTTATCTAATATGAAACGCTGCGAAACTTTCCTTTCACCTGGCTGTTTTGCGACATGAGTCTTCTATTGCGCTTCTATGCTAGCTATACTAATGTCGATTACGCAAATGTAAATAATCGCGAGTGACCGTGTAAAGGTCTATATGCAGATATAAGACAGGAATACAATTTATTCTCTCAATTTATTTATTACTCGAGAGAAGATAAAATTATTTCAAATCTGTCATAAGTTATACGTATCAGTAAAAAACTTAAATGATAAAATCAGATAAAACTATTCATTTTAAACAAATCGACTATACGATTATTTAGCATGGCGAACAGTGATACAATGTCTAAAATTGAACTTGTTTGAACGATACATATGCATTATAACAAAATAAAATTAAAATATCATAACGCTAAGAAGAAATAATCGTCATATCGCAAGTAAATGTGAATGCAAAATATAAAAAATTGAGGTTTAGAGATTAATGAATGTACTACCGCTTCATTTATTCTTATTGTCGAGATATGTCGCACAACATCCATTACGGATGTATCATAAGAGAGCAGCGAGCAGATGTGTGGGCAGGGTAGGAAGTTTAGTTTTACACACGAGGCAGCTGAAGCGAACACAGATGTAGCCAGATTTCTTCGTCTTGGAAAGCAGCAAGGATGTTTCTTTTCTCGCGATGATGGTAGTTGGTTTTAAAATGGAGTTAATGGATGCGGGCTTCTCTATGTCATAAAGTAAATTATTACACCGAATCATCGATTATTTGAAGAACACATTAAAATAAAATGCTAATGTAATGTTAATTATATCACAAAGGAAATATAAAATATAATTGAATTGGAATATCTATTTTATATTATTATTATTTTTTATTTAGAAGGGTTGAATGTTTTATATGATTAAATGTTTTATATGATTAAATGTTTTATACGATTAAATTGGAGGTGAAATTTGTGAATTTGTTTCAGAGAAAGGAATAATAATAATAATAATAGGACATAATTCTTTGTAAATGTTATATTTAAAGTTTAATATTATTTATAGTTATTTTGCTATATTTAAGATTTAGAAAATTATTAGTAATATAAAATTTATTAAAAATATAGGAGTTTCTTATCATTGAAGACATTATGGAGTTTTGAAGATATTATGAAATTTTCAAATTTTGCTATTTTTTTAGTTTTTCTTAAGATACTTTGCTCTATATATTGAACCTAATATAGACGTTAAAAAAATGGTAATAACAATATTACAAATTGGTAACAAATTAGTATGACATCAATTATTAATTTAAAAATTAGAATTTTATTATTATTATTATGTTTATTATTATTTTGTATTCTTATTATTTTGTAAAAACATTTTTCTAACGATTATTATAAATAGCATTTAACTTGATCAAAATTGATCAAGACTTGAATCCGCAATTGAATCGCATTTCTGTGAAGAAAATTGGAAGCCTCAAAAGTAATTTATACATCTTAAAAATAGTAGTAAATAACAAGTGTATTCATTTATTTCTTTCCTTTAAAATAAAATCACGTTTAATTTGATCCTACAAACCTCCTGGCCCTTTAAAATAAAATCAATTCTTTTATATTAAAAGAATCACGAAATCAATTAAATACAAAATCGTAATATATGGCGAAAGTAAAAGGATTAGCCTAGTTAAAAGCTTATAAACACGTTGAACAATAATACATTCATTGCATTTATATATAAATATACGTGCTTATTAAAACATTCATTCCAATAAAATTGTGAGACAACGCAGAGGTACGGCATGTGAAGCATGCATGTCTAAAAGATGTCATAAAATCGATTAAAGGACATTCTAATCCCTGATACGTGCTCTAGAGCATCTTTTAGTCTTCCGTTGCTATGTCAGTTGGTTTCCAGCTGTGTTAAAGAATTTACTACGACGAAGGAGAATAAAAATCCGTAAAAGAATCAGTATGCCGAGGCTGGAATTAGGCGGCGTGCAGCCGATGTGAGGCAAAAGGTGCAGGAGGCGCCGGAGGAAAGCTGTCGGTCACCGGGCAAGAAAGAAAGAGAAAGAGAGAGATGGAAGGAGGTTCGCAGCTGCTATGACAGCTGCACACTTCCCAACATTACTCTCCGGACGATGCGCTGTGCGCGTTCCGTTCCTATCCTCCGCATGTGCTCGATCCCTCCCATCGTCTTGCCAGGTGTTCCTCGTATCGCTTGGTATCGCCGACGCGCTTCGACAAGGCACCACCTTTGTATGTGCCCCGTCTGGCCACGGGACGTGTACAAAGCCCTTTCGTCGACGAAAATCCTTACCTCAAAAGAGAAAACTCCGATCGCACAGCAGATTGCTCGCGCATATTCACGTTTCACCTGCGGTCCACGT